>NW_026068211.1:639951-664775 GCF_014885135.2 Alexandromys fortis
TTTTGCTATGTGGCCCAGGCTGACCTCTTTATTCCTCTCTCCTACTCTTCTCAGTGTTAAATATGCAGGTATAGACTCCCAGTTTCACTTGCTAAGTTTTTAATGAGCCGTTTTCCAGCCATCTGGTCTACTTTGGGAAGCTTGCCTCCATGAGGCAAGTGATGAGGCTTATGGTAGTAGTGGAAATAGGCATTAAAAACATGAAGCAGGCCTCTTCCTGTCCCCTCTGTGGGTAGGATTTGCCTCATTTTCTTTCTTTCTTTTTGAGAAGACAGGGTTTCTCTGTAGCTTTGGAGCCTGTCCTGGAACTAGCTCTTGTAGATCAGGCTGGCCTCAAACTCACAAAGATCCGCCTGCCTCCTGAGTACTGGGATTGAAGGCGTGAGCCACCACTGCCCTGCTGAGATAGGGCTTCTTTGACTGTCTTAGAAATTTGTTGACCAGACTGGCCTTGAACTCACAGTGATCTGCTTCCCTCTGTTGGACGAGCTTGGATTAAGACATGAGCTACCACTGCCAGGCAAAGGTTTCTCTCTCTCTCTTTCTTTCTTTCTTTCTTTCTTTCTTTCTTTCTTTCTTTCTTTCTCTTCCTTCCTTCCTTCCTTGCTTCCTTCCTTTTCTTCGTCTCTTTTCCATTCTTTTTGACTTTTTTAAATTTGATTTTTTAAATGGAAAAAATGTTTTAAAATTAATTTAGAAATACAAATCCTTTAAAGGAGGGGGGGAGACAAAGTATGCAGGCAGGTTTTTTTTTTTTTTTAAAGATAGATTTATTTATTTATTTATTTTGTATGCACTGTTCTGCCTGCATTCCAGAAAAGGGCACCGGATCTCATTACAGATGGTTGTGAGCCACCGTGTGGTTGCTGGGAATTGAACTCAGGTCCTCTAGGAAGAGCAGCCAGTGCTCTTAACCTCTGAGCCATCTCTCCAGCCCCAAACAAGATTCCAAGTTTTATTCGTTTTGGTTTCTCGAGACTGGGTTTCTCTGAATTGCAGCCCTAGCTGTCCTGGAACTAGTTCTTGTAACCTCATTTGTTTATTAATTTCCATGATGAGAAAATACTCAGCCAAATTAATGTTATTAATAGGGATATAGATTATAGATCAGTTTCACAAAGAAGCCAATTAATCTCAAGATCACAAATCCTATTGCTATTGCCACAGCAGTATTCTGGAATTCTTTTCTGTTGTATTTGGTGCATCTTTTAACAGGTCCAGTTACAAACTGCTGACTTGGCTACACAGACAGCATCACCTGATTCATGATGGTTTTCTGGATTGCAGTTCGAGAAAGCAGAGTCTCATAGCACAGGAGAGGACTTACTTTCTTAGGTGTCGAGTTATGTAAGAGTACAAAATCTCTTCTGCACAATTTAGACCCACACATGTGAATTCTCAACAGCTAAAATCCCTCCATCTTTTCCTGTCAAGTCCTATCCCAATTGTTCCTTGGCAACTGCCTCTATGGTTTCTTTCCCTATGGTTACTTTGTTTGTTTTTTATGGTTTTTTTGAGACAGGGTTTCTCTGTGTAGCTTTGGAGCCTATCCTGGCACTAGCTCTTGTAGACCAGGCTGTCCTCCAACTCACGGAGATACTCCTACCTCTGTCTCCTGAGTGCTGGGATTAAAGGTGTGTGCCATCACTGCCCTGCGTCCCTCTGGTTACTCTTTGAGGGAATCATAAGGATGGGGAGCAGGGGGTAACTAAGTGGTAGAGCCTATGCTTCTTGTGCACAAGGCCCTGGGTTTGATCCTTATCATCACAGGAGAAAAATGAGTGTTTTCTAAGTAGAACTGTACAGGTTACAGGTGTGTGTCTGCCTAGTGTATGCCATAATGCACTTTTCCATATGCTCATGGCTCTGTGGTTCTCTACAGTTTAGTGGTGTTGACTGCAGAGTTGAACTTAGCTGATGGCTAAGTTTGTTGATTGAGGTATTGGTTGAAATATACCTTTGTATATTTCCAGTTTGGGCAAAAATTTAGAATTTGTGACAACTACTTACCTTGCTTATTTGTGTATGCAGGAGGTAAGCATGCCTTTTTTTTTTCTTTTTGGCTGGTTAGTTTTTTCTGACAAGGTTTCTCTGTGTATCCCTGACTGTTCTGGAACTCATACCATAGACCAGGCTTACTTCATATCCATAGTGATTAGCCTGCCTCTGTCTGCAGAGTGTGTGTGTCACCACACCTGGTGGTGACTGTCATTTTTGCATTCTAGCATCAACTCTGCTGAAAGATTTGGGGACATAGCTAGACACTAGAAATTGTGATAGACAAGAGCCTTTTAGCAGTGGTCATTGCCAATAGGGAGGCCATGCATGAAAAGGCTGTAAAGGAGTGTAGGGATAGATATCTGTGCTCCACCTGTGCTGAAATGGCTGGTAGGTCGTTTATGTTCTATCCTCTGGTCATTTTCTCATTGTTTTTTTGCATATCTATGTCATTGTGCTGGATTGAAAGGCCTGGTAGATTGCTTGGATCCAGTCCGTTACCTGGCAGTACTTGATAGGGTTGAGCCCCAGGCCTATCCTTGCTGGTAACTGTCTGTAAAGGATATTGGCCAGGTTTTCACACTTTCTCACTGGTAGTGAGAAGTACAATGTATTTTGAAGCCTTGCTAGGCAAATCTGTCTCAGGGCATTGCAGACCTGTAGACATTGTAATGGGAAGCATGGCAGTAAGGAGAGGTTGATATTTTCCTGCCTCAGCATCCCCAGTGCTAAGATTACAGATGTGTACCACTATACCCAGTTGAAGATGAATTTAGGTCCTGGACCCTACACTCTGAAGTCCTTCTGCAGGCTTGTGTTTTAATTTTTTTTTTTTTTCCCCAGAAAATTCAGCTTTCCACACAGTTTGACTTGGTGTGATTTCTTTTGATACCCACAGATGTTGGCTGATGATGCAGAAGCAGGTGCTGAGGACGAGAAGGAGGTGGAAGAGCTGAAGAAGCAGGGCATTAACCCCTTGCCCAAGCCACCTCCTGGCGTGGGGCTCCTGCCCACTCCTCCACGGCCCCCAGGGCCCCCAGCTCCCACCTCTCCTAATGGCAGGCCCATGCAGGGTGGCCCTCCTCCACCACCCCCACCACCACCCCCACCTCCAGGGCCTCCTCAAATGCCCCTGCCGGCACATGAGCCACTGTCCCCGCAGCAGCTACAGCAGGACATGTACAACAAGAAGATCCCCTCTTTGTTTGAGATTGTGGTGCGGCCCACAGGGCAGCTAGCTGAGAAACTGGGCGTGAGGTGAGTATACTGCCCACAGAAGCACAGGAGAATGGCCTGGTAGGGCCTGGCCCTTCTTCAAAGTGGTCAGATCCTATTTGGTCTCTTGGCCTCAGGCTTCAAGTGAACATTGCAGGTGTCCTGGGCTGGGTGCCACTACCTTTTTTTCAGCAGCTTCCTCACAAGTACCATTTTCTCCTCTAGGTTCCCTGGACCTGGTGGACCCTCAGGGCCAATGGGTCCTGGCCCTAACATGGGACCCCCAGGGCCAATGGGGGGTCCCATGCATCCTGACATGCACCCTGACATGCACCCTGACATGCACCCAGACATGCACCCAGATATGCACCCAGACATGCACCCAGATATGCACCCTGACATGCACCCTGATATGCCAATGGGTCCTGGCATGAACCCTGGTCCTCCCATGGGTCCTGGTGGCCCCCCGATGATGCCCTATGGTCCTGGAGACTCCCCACACTCGGGAATGATGCCTCCCATCCCACCAGCCCAGAACTTCTATGAGAACTTCTACCCACAGCAAGAAGGCATGGAAATGGAGCCGGGGCTCGTTGGGGATGCAGGTATGTAGGTACCAGCTGGGCTGCAGAGTTGGGCTCATCAAGGCGGGATGGTGGGCAGAAGTGACTTTTCTTCCTTGGTCAAGTCTTAGAGCAACATTCCAATCCCATTCTTGTCTCATGGGTGTTTTCGGTATTGTGGGACCTTTTGCCTTGTGAGAGCAGAACTCTTATGTTTGTGGTCAGTGTAGGAAGCTGTGCTCACCTGGTATCAGTCAGAAGCAAGCTTTGGGAAACTGTGCTCATGCAAGTGCCCTAGAAAAGGTCTCTCTTCAGGTAATGCTGGGCTTGGTAACTTTGCCTGCCTGACCCCATGACTAGACAGGTTCCTTTCTCTATTTCCTATGATGTTAACAACCTCAGTGTCAGGACTAAAAGTTTGGTTGGCAATAGAATATATATTGCAGCCTCAAAAAGGAGGAGGGACCAGCCCAACCCAGAGCTCACAGCATGTGTCCTCTGTCCTTGCTGTGCTTACATTTTAGTAAGAGGGAAACAGAGAGAAGTCAGTTGATTCATTTGCACATGGGCCATTGTTAGAAAATAGTATGAGACAGTGTAAAGGGTTGTGGGACATAGCCAAGGCCCTAGCAGGGACAGTCAACTGGAGCTTCTCTGAGAAGGTGGCCAGGTATCACAGCTGGCCAGCCGTCTGAGGAGAGCAGAAATGCTTACGCTACAAAGGAAGGAGTGTGTGTCACCTGGCAGTAGTGGTCTTGCCTACTCTACAGAACAATGGAGGGCCATGGGACATACGTTACTGTGGTTCCCATCACTGAGGCTGGTGGATCACTTCAAGTTCTGGGCCAGCCCTGGATACAGTGAGACTGCCAAACAATCAGAACAGTGGAGGAAATTTCCAGGCTTCCATGGAGTTGCCTACAACAGATTTGCCCAGGTGGTGGCATGGAGCTAGAGACAGGTCATGTGTTTTGTACATAGCACTTTGGAGCCAATGTGACCTGTATGTGCTGTGTAGGACTGGAAGGAGCATCTTGGAGGATGGGTCCAAGCATAGGCAGACCTTTACCGAAGCTCAGGCTGGTCTGTTGGATGTGAGCATCACTACTGCCTCAAAGCACAAGGAGCCTGTGTATGGGCTTGAGCAACCATAGTATATGCATGGCATATACGTATGGCAAAGAGTAGGGCTTTAAGAGATGCTGGAAGAGGCAGGCCGCCGAGATTGAGGTACTAGTGCCTGGTCTGCATTAGTTGTCTTGTTGATGGTAGGTGTCGGTATAGAAAGTGAGTTCGTGGGCTGGAAAGATGGCTCAGTGGTTAAGAGCACTGGCTGCTCTTCCAAAGGTCCTGAGTTCAATTCTCAGCAACCACATGGTGGCTCACAACCATCTATAATGGGATCTGGTGCACTCTTCAGGCCTGCAGGCATACATGCAAGCAGAATACTGTATACATAGTAGATAAATAAATCTTTAAAAAAAAAAAAAAAAAAGAAAGTTCGTCATATGAGTTCCAGGAGGCACCCTTTAGAGCACAGAGCTGCTGTGGTTTCTGCACACCTATGTGGCCTTCTTGTAATTTGTGTTCTGTGGAGGTGGAGCCTTAGCCTGTGACTGAACATAAATTCGGTCTCATTAGGCTCATGTACTGACCAAATTCAGGCTGTGGTAGTAGGCCTCCTTTCACTATGTGTGAATATTTACCAGTTTTGCAGTTTGTGGTGTGTGTGGGGGGGGGGGGTGCACATGAGCAGCGGGCACCTGTGTGTAGACCATGTTGACGTCAGTTGGCTGTATATATTGAGGCAGAGAATCATTTGAACTTAGAGATCATCATACTAACTCATTTGAACTTGAAATCGCCATTTCAGCTAGTCTGGCTAGCTAGATCTAGGAATACCCTGCCTGCTTCCCAAGCACTGGTATTACAGGCTGCTGCCATGTCTTGCCTTGCTTTATGTCCAGTTGTGCAACAGTAGCACACTGAACCATCTTTCCAGTCCCCAGTGTCTCAAGTTAAACTATTTAAAATACCAGACTGGCTTTCCTGGTAGCATGGACTACATCTCTGATGCTCAGAATATTGCCCCAGCTAGATAAGAGTCCTTACCACATGTGGAAGGAACAGAGTGGGGCTCTTAACAAACTCTGGCTCACCATTCTACATTCGGGGAGTTGCAGTAAGATAATGGTACTGTGTCTAATGCACATAGTAGAGCTGGTTGGTGAGGGAGGGAAGACTTGCTGTGGACATGCAAGGGAATATGCCCGTGCCCTGCCTTCCATCTGCCTATGTACTCAGTAATTCTAGTGTCCAGGAACCCTAGAGGACAGAGAGGAGAGAGGGGGTGCCCTGAGCTGGACTGAGGTTTTTAATGAGTTTTGTTCTCTTCTGGTTCTGATTCTGGGAGATACAGTGAGTTTCTTTCTTACTGGCATGTCCAACCTGCAGCTTAGGCACTGCATGCAGCTGAGAGTAGATGTGAATGCAAACATAACACAAAAATCTTAAACCTAGATGGGGCGGTGGTGGCACATGCCTTTAATCCCAGCACTCGGGAGGCAGAGGCAGGCGGATCTCTGTGAGCTCAAAGCCAGTCTGGTCTACAAGAGCTAGTTCCAGGATAGACTCCAAAGCTACACAGAGAAACTGTGTTAAGAAAAAAAAAATCTTAAACCTAATAACCTTTATGACTAGGCTGACCATGATGGCTCACACCTTCAGTCCCAGCACTTGAGAGGCAGAGGCAGGTAGATCTCTGTGAGTTCAAAGCCAGCCTGGTCTATTGGAGAGTTTCAGCACCTTTTTGTGCGAGATTATTTTTAGTTTGATTACGTGCTTTCTCAAGCATGAACTTCGTAGATGACAAACATGATGTCAAACAGTTGGACATGCCTTCAGGAAACCATGAGATAGCACATGGCAGATGAAGAACCAAGCCTGCTTCCTGTGAGGACAGCAGTAGCTACTTAGCCTGAAAGGGATATGGCCTGTCTACAGGGAGTTTCCTCTGAGGCTTATGCACACAGTTCTGCTGACATCCATAAGCATCCACCATGCCCTCCCTGAGCCTCATCCTTTCACTGCCAGCTGGCCCACTGTGGGCTCCTGCTGGACTCTCAAGGCACCCAGGCCTGGGGAGGAGGAAGGGACGGGTGGCCATCCTCATCCTCGCACTCGCCACCCAGCTTGGCTTTTCCAACGGAGGCCTTCCCGACACAAACCCTCTTCCCTGCCACAGAGGACTACGGGCACTACGAAGAGCTGCCGGGGCAGCCTGGGGAGCCCCTCTTCCCCGAGCACCCTCTGGAGCCCGACAGCTTCCCCAAGGGAGGGCCCCCAGGCCAGCTGAAGGCGGGCGCCGGTGTCCCCGACTTCCTGCCCTCGGCCCAGAGGGCCCTGTACCTGAGGATCCAGCAGAAGCAGCAGGAGGAGGAGAGAGCGAGGAGGCTGGCTGAGAGCAGCAAGCAGGACCAGGAGAATGAGGAAGGCATGTGTCCCCCGGCAGGGGCCCAGCCGGCTCTGTGCAGGAACAAGGGAGGGCACCTAGGCTGGGTGCTGTGTCTGAAAGAAGCTTAGCAGGGAGGCCTGTCCTGAGCTGCTGCCTCACGCTGAGGAAATGGAGGCCAGGGTTCAGGAGACTCCTGACTCAGTAGGAGAGGGTGGTGGGCTGGTTCCTAGCAAAGACAGTGCCCTTCCTGAAGCTTGAGTGACACTCTTGTGGCCCGATCCCTAGAACACATACTTGGAAATTCAAAGCCAAAGATGGGCCAGCCAGCCATAGAGATACAGATCACCAGTGGTGTACTCACAGGCTCAAGTGGTCACCCCGGTGGCATCTACCTTAGGGCTGAATGAACCAAGGGTCTCAGGATTTGGAGCAAACCAGTGGGGACAACAGGAGGAAAGACAAAGTAGGTGGCCCCTCCCTGGTGGCTCAGGTTTCCCTCCTGGCTCTGTTCATGGTTGCACTTGCTCTTCCCTGACCCCTGGACTATTTTGAGGGTTCTGGGGATGTGTATGTGAGCTGTCAGCATGGCTACTGTCCAGAGAGAGGTGACTAGAGCTGGTCTGGACCAAACCTGCCTGGAGGGTGGGAAGAGATAGTAGGGCCCTGGGCCCTGAGGCCCAGCCTTACCCTCATGGCACAATTCCTCCATTTCCTCATCTGTCCAGTGAGCATGTTGATGATAGGACCTCCTGGGGTTATGTGTGAGTTATTCAGGTCAGACCACCTACCAGGGATGGTACTGGCCTGAGAGAGAAGCCACGATGATGTCAACACCCAGAGCCAGGTTGTGCACCCCTGGCTCCCAGCTGGGGCCATAACAACACAGAACCACACACCAGGGAACCAAGGGGTCCACAGGCTTATGGGGTATGGCCATTCATGCCTCCCACTATTGTGCTCTCTCTCAGGTGACACCGGAAACTGGTACTCCAGTGACGAGGATGAGGGGGGAAGCAGTGTCACATCTATCCTCAAGACCTTGAGGCAGCAGACATCAAGCCGACCCCAAGCTTCAGCTGGGGAACCGAGCAGCAGTGGGCTGGGGGATCCCCGCTTGCAGAAGGGACACCCCACAGGAGGCCGGCTGGCTGACCCCAGACTCAGCCGTGACCCCAGACTCAGCCGCCATGCAGAGACGTCAGGAGGGACTGGCCCAGGGGACTCAGGGCCCTCTGACCCTCGGTTGGCTCGTGCCCTGCCCACCTCCAAGACTGAAGGCAGCCTCCATTCCAGCCCTGCGGGCCCCAGCAGTTCAAAAGGACAGAGCACTGCAGAAGAAGAGGAAGGGGAGCGGGCCTTGCGCGAGAAGGCAGTGAACATTCCTCTGGACCCCCTGCCTGGGCACCCACTGAGGGACCCTCGCTCTCAGCTGCAGCAGTTTAGCCACATTAAGAAAGATGTGACCCTGAGCAAGCCAAGCTTTGCCCGCACTGTGCTCTGGAACCCCGAGGACCTGATCCCCCTGCCCATCCCCAAGCAGGACGTGCCCCCGGTCCCTGCTGCCCTGCAGTCCCTGCCTGCCCTGGATCCCAGGCTGCACCGCTCCACACCCCCTGGGCCTCCCAACACCCGGCAGCGTCCAGGCTCCACAGATCCCAGCACATCTGGCTCTAACCTACCTGACTTTGAACTTCTGTCCCGAATCCTCAAGACTGTCAACGTCAACACCCCTGGCCAGAGTGACAAACCCAGCGACCCCAGGGTGCGGAAGACCCCTACTGACCCCAGATTACAGAAGTCAGCAGATCCTGCGTCAACATCCCGTGCAACTAAGCCCTGTTCCACCGAAGCGTCACCTCCTGCTGCCAGCCCAAGTGGAGACTCATCCCCACCAGCCACGGCTCCCTATGACCCCCGAGTGCTAGCCGCTGGTGGCCTGGGCCAGGGCAGCAGCAGCGGGCAGAGCAGTGTGCTGAGTGGCATCAGCTTGTATGACCCAAGGACTCCCAATGCAGGTGGCAAAGCTGCAGAACTAGCCTCCGACATGAGTGCTCAGCCCAAGGGTCCTGAGGGCAACGGCAAGAGCTCAGCCTCCAAGGCAAAAGAGCCCCCGTTTGTCCGCAAGTCTGCCCTGGAGCAGCCAGAGACAGGGAAGGTCAGCGCAGATGGGGCCACAGCCACGGACAGATACAATAGCTACAACCGGCCACGGCCCAAGGCCACTGCAGCACCTACTGCTGCCTCATCCACCCCGCCCCCTGAGGGGGCCACACCCCAACCTGGAGTGCACAACCTGCCAGTGCCCACCCTCTTTGGGACTGTGAAGCCTGCCCCCAAAACAGGCACAGGAAGCCCGTTTGCTGGCAACAGCCCTGCTCGTGAGGGTGAGCAGGATGCAGGGTCCCTGAAAGACGTTTTTAAAGGCTTTGACCCCACAGCCTCCCCCTTTTGCCAGTAGTATCTGTTGGGGCCAATGCTCCCTCCACTCCACCACCCTTCCAGGGTGACATTTAAGGGCAGCAACCAGAGTTACGGGTGGGGGACAGGCAGGGTGTTCTTTCTTAACATTTTTCTTCCTTTTTAAGTAGTACTTTCTTTGAGTCATACATACATTGTATCTAACCGTCTTGGGTTCTGGTCAGTGCTACAGGCTCCTGGGCTCACTCTGCCTAAAGAGCAACTTGTGCCCTGCGTTGGACAGTGGCAAGTCCCCAGCCTGGGGCTTTCCCGGAACTAAGGGAAGCCTGAGTGTCTGGGAAGGCACTGAAAGCCACTCACCCCGTGCTGCTGGGAGATGGACTAAAGCACAGTTGGTGGAACCTGGTGCAGGAGTTCTAAAGCCCCAGGGTGAGCTGGCCTCTCTTCAGCATGCAATCTGTGACACCCTGCTTCAGGACAGAGCAACAGAGAAGTGAGAAAATGTCCAGAGGAGAAAAAGGTCCTGGTCCCAGTCCTAACCTGCTCGGGCCTGTGCATCCCACATCCTCCGTCCAGGGTTTGTCCTGAAAGTGATACCCTCTAGCCCTCCAGGAGACTCTGAGTGAGACAGACCTGCAGCCTGTAGGCCTGAAGAGGGGTGGGGCAGCACCTCAGAGCATTCTCCCTCAGTATTACCTGTCCAGTGCCACTGGCCTGACCCTCAAGACAGCTCAAGGATCCGTGGTGTCGCCACCTGCCAGACTCCCAAGGAGGGAGGCCAAGGGTGGCCCTGGCAAAGTGTGTCTGCTAGCTGCTTTCATGCGCCTTAGCCGTGTTCCCTGTAGAGTACCAGAAAGTGTTTGCTTTTCCCTCCCAAGCCGACCGAAGCAGGGCATCAGCTGTCTGTTTGCAGTGTTGGATTAGTGGGTGCTTTCCAAAAGGGGGCCTGAGGAAACAGTAGAGTCTGGGGCCAAAGTGGTGTGTTGGTCCTTTCTAGGAAAGGAAACTTGGGGTAGGGAGGCCTAAGGCACCTGCCAGATCCCAGTCAGCGGAGGCATTGCCACAGCCTCCCTACTAGTAACCTTAGGTCTGGCCTTGTCCAGAGCCCCAGGGGAGACTTCCTGTGACCATGTCCCCAAGATTGGATGGGGAACTGGGAAGACCTGCTGCAGGCCTTTCTACCTCTGGGTCACTCGCCAAGCCCTAGAGGTCTGCTTTCTTGTAGCCTGCCTTTTCTGTATTGGGTCTCTTGGCTCAGCTGCTTCCTTTTGGTGATAAGGAAACCTGACACAGCCAGTGGGTCCCACATCCCCATCCACCCCTCCCCTGATGCCCTCCACATCCCAAAGAGAAATCCCTTCAAAACAATATTGGGCCTGAAGCTGGGGTGGGAGGGGCGTGTGCCCACAGGCTAACACCCTGTGGGGTCAGTGCACCAAGATCAAGTTGGTTTTGTTTGTCTTTGTGTTTTTTATTTTGTTTTGTTTTCTTAAACAATCATCAATGAGATTTGTCTTTGGACTCCAGCCTTGACCTCCAAGACTGGGGCCATGGTAAGTGTAGGATAGGGAGAGTAGTGTGGCAGTGTTCGGATCCCACCCCACCCCTTTGAAAGTTCTTTTGTAAAAGCCAGGCTTGGTCGTGCCTACCTGTTATCCCAGCACTCTGGAGGCAGAGGCAGGAGGATCACGAGTTCAAAGCCAGGCTGGTCTACATTAGAAAAACAAAATTTTTCTTTTGTTAAAGGAAAATTAAATGAATTTTTAAATCTGAAATCTGTGGGTGAGAGAAACTATTCCTCCTCTTGGAATAGTCAGCTGAAGACCCTCTTGGGACAAGGAACTCCGCTTGAATCGCCAGCAGGCCACACTTTTAAAGAAAAATTGTTCTCTAACCAGGATTGTAACAAAAGTGTAAATAGCATTTCTGAGTTGAAAGTCGATGGTGCAAATATGTATATAACGTACTGTATTTTTACAATGATCGTCGCATGGCTCTCCCGCCCCCTTTTGTACTCAGTATCTGTCTTCCAGAAACCTCACCTGCCTTCTCTCATGTGGTCTCTTAATCCAGTAATTGTATTACTGCCATTAAAGGATGCAGTTATTTTAAACAGCCTGCCAGTCTGGTCTCATTTCTGCCCTGCCAGGGAGCAAACAAGGCGGGGGTGGGGTGTAGCAGGGCTCTCAGTTGTTTCCGCACAGTGAGCCAAGCCCAGGACTTCGTGCCCGCCACATTCCCAGCTCCCAGATACTCAACAATAGCCAGACCCGCACAGGCATGTGATCCTAGCACTTGGAAGGCTGAGGCAGGAGAATGATGAGTTTGAGGCCACCTTAGGCTAGACCTGAAGTAAAGGAAGGGAAAAACCTCCTGCCTTCCCTTTCTGTGTGCCGGGGTTCCAGGTATACACTACCAAGCCCCACTTTGTCTCTGTGAGCACACGGATGTGTATAGAAACATGTAGGTACGTACACACACCTACAGATAAAGATGGTTCAGCTTGGCTTTTGACACTAGAGTGTGCCTATTCAGTGTACTTTGAATTTGGATCTTTTCTCTGGCTAGCAATCCTGAATTTTTGTTTGTTTGTTTTGGTGTTTTGTTTTTGAGGCAGGGTTTCATTGGTTTTCAGTTCATATAGCTAAGGATGACCTTGAACTCATGGCCTTCCTGTCTTCCTAGTGCTAAGATCACAGGCATATGCTATATCCTCAATCCAGCAGTACACAGTCACATTTGCAAAGCTGGGATGGGGAAGAGAGTTGCAGCTGGAAGCCAGACATGAGGCCTTCATCACCAAGCAAGGCAGGTTTGTGTCAGGTGCTTGTGCCCTCAGCATGCTAAAGTAAGATGTGCCCACGGCTCTAAAGGGGCTTAGATGTAATGAAACTGTTTCTTGTTTGTTTGTTTGAGACATGGTTCACCTGTGAAAGCCTAGGCTGGCCTTATAAACTTCCTGCATGCAATTGCTCTGTCTCATCTCCCATAGACTGTGATTGTAGATGTACCTCACCAAGCCTGACTATTTATGGCTTTTTATTTTATTTTTTTTTTTTTTCGAGACAGGGTTTCTTTGTAACTTTAGAGTCTGTCCTGGAACTCACTCTGTAGATCAGGCTGGCCACCTGTCTCTGCCTCCCAAATGCTGGGGTTAAAGGCATGCACCACAACGGCCCAGCAACATAGCTATTTTTAATTAAAGATTTACTTTCTATTTTCCGTGCATAAAGGGTTTTGCCTGCATTCATATCTATGTCCTTGATGCCTTCAGATGCCAGAAAAGGGCATTGCATCCTAGAACTGAATTTTGAACTGCCATTTGGGTGGTAGGTGAAGCCTGGATCCTCTGGAAAAGCAACCAGTGCTCTTAAAAGTATATATGGTAGTGGCACAAACCTTTAATCCCAGCACTTGGGAGGCAGAGACAGGCAGATCTCTGTGAATTTGAGGCCAGTCTGGTCTACAGAGCAAGTTCCAGGACAGGCTCCAGAGCTACACAGAGAAACCCTGTCTTAGAAAAGAAAATTATAATTTAAAAATAAATTTAAAATCCAACAAAATAACTCATGGACTTGGCTTAACACATTTTCTCTAAATGTTCTAGAGTGTGAGAGGTCAAAGATGAAGGTTCATGTAGATTCAGTCCTTGGTAAAGGCTCTTCCTGACTTGCCTAGGTCATATCTGATTTTTTTTAATTTATTTATTATGTGTACAGTGTTCTGTCTGCATGCATGCCTGCTGGTCAGAAGAGGGCGTCAGATCTCATTACAGATGGTTGTGAATCACCATGTGGATGCTAGGGATTGAACTCAGGACCTCTGGAAGAGCAGCCAGTGCTCTTAAACTCTGAGCCATCTCTCCAGCCCACATCTGATTGTCTTTACCAGGTCTCTAACTAAGTGCATGTAGGGTAAGGGAGCAGGCGACAGGGAGGGCAGAGGAGCACTCTAGTGTCTCATAAGACATTGAGCCTGTTAGACTGGGTTCCCACCCTCAAGACTAGAACATTGGTTCTGAACCTGTGGGTCACGGCCCTTTGAGGAGGATGTATGTCAGACATTCTGCGTTCAGACATTTACATTATGATTCATAATAATAGTAACAAAATTGCAGTTATGAAGTAGCAGTGAAAATATTTTATGGTTGGGGTCACCACAACATGAGGGACTGAATTACAGGGTCGCAGCATTAGGAAGGTTGAGAAGCACTACTCCGGAGTCACCTCATCCACCACTCACATGTGAAGTCACAGTGTCTTTAACACCCTCGGGCCTCCATGTGTCCCCAGGCAGTAAGAGTGACAGGAAGCAAGCAAGGGGCTTGTGACGCTCTCCCGCACTCAAAAGCCAAGTATTCATCTTCTTTTTTTTCAAGATGATCTTGTAGCCCAGGCTAGCTTTAACAGGTGGTCCTCCAGCCTCCATCTTCCAACTTCATTCCTATGTATTTCCTGTTATTTGTGCTCCCCCCCCCCCCCCAGCCCCAAAGAGTAAGTAGACTGTAGATGCTTTGTGTCAGCTTCCTGGTCCCTTCCATCACTCCCCTACTTTGGCTGTTCTTTATTTATTTTGCTGTTTTTTGACACAAGGTCTCTTCAATGTAGCCCTGGCTGTCCTGGATCTCCCTCTAGACCAGACTGGCCTCACACTCCCAGTGATCTGCCTGCCTCTGCCTTGGTACTGGGATTTAAGGCGTGCACCACTTTCCAGTTTGGCTTGCTTTCTGTTTTTTGAGACAGGATCTCTCATACTGGCCTCAGACTTGCTGTACAGCTGTAGATGGCTGTGAATTTCTGATCCCTCTGCCTTCTGGTTTTCCAATGCTAAGATTACTGTTGTATCCACCAGACCCCAATATGTAGTGCTGGGTGTGAAGCCCAGGATTCAGCTTATTCTGGGGATCCCCTGTCTCTGCTGCTATGCACTGGGGTTACAGGTGGAGGAGTGTCATGTCTGTAGTGGTCTGTCCTATCCCTTTAAGAGACAAGCCCTGCCCATCCCCACCCCCACTGCAGAGGCAGGTAAATCTTCCTGTCTTTTTGTCTCTCCCAGGAAGAGGTAGCTGCTATTCTGGCTCTCTTCCCCCCCCCCATTTCTCTCTCTCTGTTTCTCTCTCTGTCTCTCTCTCTCATTCTGCTTTTCCCCCATCTCCCCTTTTCCCTTACCCCTCCATAACCCACTAAATAAATACCCACTTCCTCTGCATGGTGTGCCTATCCTTCTTGGTCTCTTGCCCACCATGCGGCTCCATGCATAGGACCCGCTGGCCGTCATGGCCTGTGGGCCTGTAGGCTCTCTTCCTGGGACTTGCCTGCCTTCATGGTCTGCCCTGTGGTCAGGGGACCTGCGGTGTGATCTCATGGCCTGCTGCCACTCGAGGACAGCGTAGCCTTTTTATTTAAACCATAACAATGTTTGTCCAGCGTTTAAGTGGGTAATGGGGATTCAAACTTGTGTTCTTACGCTTTCACAGCAAGTGCTCTACCCCCCAAACCATTTCCTCAGACCTCGGGATTATTTTCTGAGTTCCAGAAAAAAGTTTCCATGTGGCACTACGAGGGCAGAGAAGGAGAGTGGAGTCCCTGCATAGCAGAAGGGTGGAATTCATAGTTTCAATAAATTCAGTTTTGAATCGAAACGACTTGGGTATAGTAGTGCAGTCCTACAATTGCTACACTTAGGAGGCAGAGGCAGGAGGATGAGTGCAAGTCCAAGGCCAGCCTGAACTACATGGTGAGTGAATGGTTAGGAAGGCAGTCAAGCATAGGGAATAGAGTTCAGCAACCTCTTGGCCAAGTTTCCTTCTGTGTGATAGTTTGCATTCTGACTAATAAAGCTTGCCTGGAGATAAGAGGGTGGAACTAGCTACTAGTTAACCATAGAAGCTGGGCAGTGGTGACTCACGCCTTTAATCCCAGCGCTTGGAAGGAGGAAGGAAGGAACTGGCCACTACCGCTGGTTCTTTGATCTTTCAGGTATTTGCCCTGAAAGCTCTTGGTGTTTATTGATAAAAACTAATTAGGATCACGCTTCAGTTTAGGAACTCCACTTGGTTTGGACTATGCATGCGACCCTCTTCAAACAGTGCACTGGACACCCAAGACCATCACCTGTATCTGCGCACAGGCCCTTTTAATGATGCACCTAGCAACAGTTGGCATCCTGGGGTCCCCACCAGAATGGTAATTTTCCATGTAAACAAGGGAAATAAGTTACTCCCCTTTGCAAACCCTTGGTAGCACTATGTTCCTACTCAAGCACAAGCTAGGAACTATGGACAGTGGATGAGCTGATGTGCTCTGAGCTTATTTGGTGCTTGCAGTAAACTGTGTCTTCTCCCCCTAAGTAAAATATAAGGGAGGGCAGAGGCAGGCAGGTCTCTGAGTCTGGGGCCAGCCTGTTCTATATAGTGAGTTTCATAGTAAGACCCTGTCTCAACAAAAATCACCAGGGGGCCTGGAATCATTGCACAGACATTAAGAACACCCACAGCTCTTGCAACACCCTAGATCAGTTCCCAGGACTCATGAAGCACCTCTGCCTCCAGGTCCGAGAAATCAGACTCCCTGCTCTGGCCTCGGTGGGCACTGCACTATCATGCACAAAACACACAGGAATACATTTTGTAACTATTTTTCTTTATTTTATGAGTGTTTTTATGTCTATCCATGCAGAACGCAGGATGTGCATGCCTGTGGCGGCCAGAAAAGGGCATTGGATCCCCTGGAACCAGAGTTACAGATGATTCTGAGTCTCATGTGAGTGCTGGGAATGGAACCGTGGAGCCCTCTGCAAGAGCAGTGAGTGCTCTTAACGGCTGCATTGTCTTCCCAGCCCCTACACATACTTTTAAGAAAAATAACTAATTAATTAGCCAGGCAGTGGTGGCGTACGCCTTTAATCCCAGCGCTTGGGAGGCGGAGGCGGTGGATCTCTGTGAGTTCAAGACCAGCCTGGTCTACAGAGTGAGTTCTAGGACAGCCAAGTGCTACACAGAGAAACTCTGTCCCAAAAACCAGAGAAACTTAATTAAATAAAACAATATTAGCAGAGTATAGTTACTCTACTGACCTGCAGAGCCATATATGTGCCCCTCCTTCCTGTGGCACTGCCCATTGTTTGAGTGTCTGGGCCTGCATATGAGACACACGCACACACACACACACACACACACACACATCCTCTGGGCCTGCATATTTGAGCACTTGGTGGTTTCAATGAGACACACGCACACGCACACACACACACATCCTCTGGGCCTGCATATTTGAGCACTTGGTGGTTTCAATGAGACACACGCGCACACACACACATCCTCTAGCCCTGCATATTTGAACACTTGGCCCCCAGCTGGTGATTCTGTCAGGGAAAGTTTAGGTGGTCCAGCCCTGATGAATGAAGTCAGCACTGGGGGCAGGGCTTCAAGTCTATGTATGGCCTCACCCCATTTCCAGTTTTCTTTCTCTGCTTCCTACTTGTAGCTGAGGTGGGATTGCTAAATTCCCCGTACCTGCAGCTGTTCTCACCATGATGGAATCTTATCCCTCTATAACCGTGAGCCCAAATAAATTCCCCTAAACTGCCTTGGCTATGTTGTTTCAGCTGAGCAACAGAAAGGTAACTGAGGTCCTGTGTGTCCTATAGGACAGTTCTCTTGGAGAACTCAGCCTCGCCAATGGTGTAGGGAACAGTGGCCTTGTGTATAAGTTGGTTGTCCTAATGTCATGCTTGCCTTCGTTCTTATAAGTTCTCTGAACCGCTCCCCAAATGAGCACCAGCATGTGACTGCATAAAGTCCCAGGAGCTGAATAGAACCCAAGGCCTACCAGGCTCCTGGCCTCTCTGGTAGATTCTAGGTAGGTACTTTCCCAGCAGAACCATGCCCCAACCCAAGAACACCTCTCTCTTTCTTTTTGGCATAGAGATTAAGTCTAGAATAGTAAATCACTCATTTAATACCAGCACTTGAGACACAGAGGCAGGTGGATTTCTACGAGTTCCAGTCTAGAATAGTCAGTAAGGAAAGAATCTGACAGTGGTCACAGTTGATCAACTACTCTAGACTGGAACTCAGAGAAATTTCTCTGTCTCTGCATCTAAAGTGCTGTGTTTTAAGGTGTGAGTTACACCCAACTCTAGATAAATTTGTGTTTGCTTTTTTTTTGGGGGGGGGTGAGGCAGGGTTTCTCTGTAGCTTTTGGAGCCTGCCCTGGAACTTGCTCTTGTAGACCAGGCTGGCCTCAAACTCACAGAGATCCACCTGCCTATGCCTTCCGAGTGCTGGATTAAAGGTGTGCGCCGCTACTGCCCAAGTGTTTGTTTTTTTAAATTTAAATCTTTTAGATGGGCAGCAGGGGTGGCGCACTCCTTTAATCCCAGCACTCGGGAGGCGGAGGCAGGTGGATCTCCATGAGTTTGAGGCCAGCCTGGTCTACAGAGTGGGTTCCAGGAAAGCCAAGACTACACAGAGAAACCCTGTCTTGAAAAGAAAAAATAAATAAAGGAAAAGAAAAACGTAAAGCCTGCCACTACCCAGCCTGCACTGCTCTACAGTGGACTGGTGTGTTGACATGTTTCTAGAGGTCCTCAGTTAATTCTCCTTCAGACTCAGGCCTAATGGCCAGCCGGCCACAGGTGAAATCTCTTTAAGGAGGTTTTGCTTTCCCTGCCCTGACCCTGCCTGGCATTCAGATGGTTATTATTCTTTCCTCTTTCTTCTAGACACAAACCCAGAGCATTTCCCTAGCCAAAGAATGTGAAAAATTCTGTCCCTGGTGTTTTTGGTTCTCATTTAAGTCTAGTGTGGAATGTTCCCTGCAAGGAGCAGGGCAGCTGGCTGTGCATCTGAACCCTCTCCTCTCCAAGGCACCTACCCTTTCCTCCCCTGAATCTCACGCCCTTAGCTGGGCCCTTAGCTGAGCCCATAGCTCAATTAGTAAAGAACCCTTGCTCAGCGGGCCCTGCGCTCCCTCCCCAGCACCACATAAAACAGGCATGAAGCTACAGACCTATAATCCCAGAAGTCAGAAGGTAAAGGCAGGAGGATCAGGAATTCAAAGTTGTTCTCAGTCACGGAGCAAGTTCAAGGCAAAGCTGGACGATAGGATGCCCTGTCTGGAAAGAAACATTCAGGTGGTAAATGAAGGAATGGATATCACGAGTGTTCTGAACTGCGAGAGACATTTGCTTAGACCCCAGCCCCCCTGAGCCTGAGGCAGGCGGATCAAGTTCAAGGCCAGTCTGTACTATGCAGTACCAGGCTAGCCTAGGCTACATAGGGTACACACATAACCACATTAAACCAAAGACTGAGGGTGTAGAACACTTTCATACCATATGCAAAGCCTTGTGTCTCAGCCTCAATACTGGAAAAAAGAATACAATGCTCCCAGCATGATCTCCAAGACCCCTGGGAGCTGGTCCTCCTTCCTCCACTGTCTCTGGCTTCCTCTCTTTGACATCACTGTGCCGTGGTTCTGCTGACTGCCCAGCTAACGCGCCAGGCAAACACCAGCCACAGGGCCTTCACACACACGACGTCTTCTTTGCCTCGGGTCTGCCTTCTCCTCGTCCCAGCCTGGCTGATCCCCTCTCAGAGAGCTGATCTTATGTCACTCTCCCCTTTTTTATTCAAGACAAGGCTTCTCTGTGTAGCTCTGTCTGTCCCGGAACTTACTGTGTAGATATAATGTGTGTATGGATAATCAGAAGGTGACTTCCAAGGCTTGGCTGTTAGAGACACTGCGACTTCTGGCTTCTCGTGAGTGACATTCTGTGTGGGAGGTTTGCCACCATGCTGTGGGACATGTCAGCCCATTCTATAGAGTGAGTTCCAGGACAGCTATGGGCTATGTAGAGAGATCCTGTCTCGGAAAGAAAAATTTAAAACAAAGGAAAAACAGAGCTGGTGAGATGGCCCAGCAGGCAAAGGTGCTTATCACCAACCTGAACTGGATAACCAGGGCCCACATGGGGGAAAGAGAACCAGCTGCTGCGAGTTGTCCTCTGACCTCCACACATGAACTGTGGCTCACATACACACACACACACACACACACAAATAATTATAAAAATTAATAAATAAAAATTATTCGAAATACATTGGATATACATGGCCTCGTGTCTGTCCCCTGTGGCCTTAAAATTTAAGAAATGTTACTACAAATGGTACCATGTTTTGTGTTTCAGTGCAAGAGATAGTCTTCCAGGATTATTCCGGTCCACAAATTATTTCCGGGACTGGAGAGATGGCACAGCGGTTAAGAGCATTGTCTATTGCTATTCCAGAGGTCCTGAGTTCAATTCTTAGCAACCACATGGTGGCTCACAACCATCTGTAATGAGGTCGGGTGCCCTCTTCTGGCCTGAAGGCATATATTGTATACTAAGTAAATAAATATTTTAAAAAATTTAAGGACAGGGATGAATGTAATGGCATCTTACTTTACTAACATCTGCAAAGAAGAAAAACGGAAGAGGAATACAACATAATAGTCGTGTGTCCTCTTTAGTGAGGTTACTGGTTGGTTTTGCTCCCTCGGTTCAACAGAGTCTTGCAAAGTTTCTACATTAAGCTCCCCTAGTACAAGTTTTGTTTCCTGGCTGTTGAGAGCAGATTTTTTTTTTAAACTACAAGTCCCAGCAGCCATCACGCCACGGTCTTCGGCAGCCCGGCCTGACCTGAGCGCATTGATCTCAGGGACTTGTAGTACGACTCTAAAATAAGGTGGGCCACATACTACCGGCACAGAAGACAGAGGTGGAGACACCGCCAGGTTGACCAATAGGCATTGCATACTGGGCTAGAGTGGCGGGCAGTTCACCAGTCGGCAAGCCGCTCCTCGTGAGTGACCTGGCATGCAGCCTACAAACGGCCCGTGGGGCGGAGCGTGTGTCTCGGCCCCATTGCGAGCCATGGGAGGCGGCTGGTGGTGGGCTCGGGTCGCGCGCCTGGCCCGCCTGCGCTTCCGGGGGTCGCTGCTGCCACCTCAGCGGCCCCGCAGCGGGGGAGCGCGCGGGTCCTTTGCCCCCGGCCACGGCCCACGCGCGGGGGCCTCACCGCCCCCGGTGTCTGAGCTCGATCGCGCGGACGCTTGGCTCCTCCGCAAGGCGCACGAGACAGGTCTGTGGCAGGGACCGGGGTCGGCCGCTATGCGGGAGGGGTGCGCAGGTGGGAGTGGGCGGCGAAGGTGCGGCACGCATCTGCTGGGAACAGGGCCCGGGCTCGGCGGGGGGAGGTTCTTCATGGAAGCTCAGGGAAACGCAGTGTGAGAGATTTTGCAGCCTGAAAGCATAAGGCACCAGTTTGCGGGTCCCGGCTAATGGGGTGCAGCACGGATTAGTGGGGGGATTACGGTTAGGAGAGGTAGCCCGATGGCACCACACCTGCTTGAGTCAGAGACGGATCCAGAGGCACCTGGGAAGAAGCGAGATGCCTGCAGTCGTGGGGTCGGTTCGGATTGCAGAGGGGAACACTCGGAATAAAACAAGAGTGTGGCTACCCGCAGAAGATGGGGAAGTTCCCGATTGGACCAGCGCGCAACCAATGGTAGAGGAAATGTCTGCAGATTGGAGGGAGAGGTGATCTAGATTCCAGGGGGAGGGACCTTAAGTAGGGCATTGGTTTGACAAATTGGAGCCAGTCAGGTATAGAATGGGGCTAGCAGTGGACACAGCCTTTGGCAGCACTCAGGGAGTTGAGTGGCGGGGAAATGTGGACAAATGGAGGAGGCCGTGCCAGGTAGGAGCAGTTTCCACTTAGGAGAACGGGGAGGCTTGAAGGCAGGCCCAGGTGGAGAAGTTTGTTTGAGGAAGAGAGAGGGAGGGCCACAGGAATAAGTATCCTTGGAAAGACTTTCCATCCTCAGATTGAACGTCTTCAATTCTTGCTTTAGATTTTCATCTGGGTTAGACAGACACTGTCTTCAACCACGGCTCAAAACGAGCACATAACGTCCGGGGGAGAAGGGAAGGGGAATGGGATTTGTAGGCAGCTTTCTGGAACGGACGGGCCTGTGAAATACCCATGGCTGAAGAGGGTGGGGATTGGCTTGATGGTCTGAACGAGAGGGGAAATCAAGGAAGCAGGGCTTGGCTGATACAGAGCCCCACCCCCACCATCCGCAACAGCTTTCCTCTCCTGGTTCCGAAATGGACTTCTGGCGTCAGGCATTGGGGTCATCTCCTTCATGCAGAGCGACATGGGCCGGGAAGCTGCCTATGGTGAGTACAGGCCTTCCCTTCCCTCCATTGCCTAGTCCTCTTAGCCCAGCTAACACTCTCTCCTCATTCCACACACCTCCTTCATCAGTCAGCACTGTCCTCCCGTGAGTGCACGGCCCAAAGCACAGCTGTTGGCTATCCTGCCTCTAATCTGATTTCTCAAAACTGAGTCCTCGGGCCGTTTCCAAGGGGCTTTGACTTGTGCGTACACCTTTGTCTATACCCCATAGATCGGCCCCCTCATTTGGATCCCAGATACTTCTGTGTGCAGTTTCATGTACTTGGCTCTTACTACTTGAGCCCTTGTCTGCCACCTCCCCCTCTAGTTTATCTGTTGATTTATAGATTTATTTTATTTATTGTTATACTTGGAAGGAACCCAGCATGCTAGTTAGATTCTGTATACTAAGCCACACACCCTCAACCCCTCTCTGAGGTTTTAGGCAGGGGCTTTACTGTTGAACTACACTCAAACCATTTATTATGTGGTTATTTGTTCATTTTTCAAGAAAAGGTTTCTCTGTATGTAGCACTGGCATGCCTGGAACTCAGAGCTCTGCCTGCCTCTGCCTCTGCCTCCCAAGTGCTGGGATTAAAGGTGTGCACCACAACTGCCAGGCAAGATTTATTTATTTTCATTTTATGTGTGTAAGTGTGCAAGGGGACCACGTGTGTCTGGTACCGATGGAGCCAGAAGAGAGAGTCAGATCCCCTAGGACTGGAGGTAAAGATGGTTGTGAGCCACCATGCGGGTGCTGGGGACTGAACCTATGTCTTCTGCAAGAGTAACACATGTTCTTAAACTTGGAACCATCTCTCCAAACTCCCAATCCCAATTTTTTTTTTTTTAAAACAACTTGTTCTTTTGTGACAATCTAAGTTGCCTGAGCTAGCCTCTAGCCTCTTTTTTGTTTGTTTTGTTTTTTTCGAGACAGGGTTTCTCTGCAGCCCTGCCTGTCCTGGAACTAGCTCTGTAGACTAGGCTGGCCTTGAACTCACAGAGATCCGCCTGCCTCTGCCTCCCCAGCGCGCCACCACCCCTGACTCCTCCAGCCTCTTACTAACTGGCCTTAGAGGCCTTGCCCAGCCCCGTCCGTCATCTCGGCAGCCCCTTGGGATACCCTGGACCCTGCGACTATTGATTGCTGCTCCTTCTCCACAGGCTTCTTCCTGCTGGGTGGCCTGTGCGTGGTGTGGGGCGGAGCCTCCTACGCAGTGGGCCTGGCAGCACTGCGAGGACCTATGCAGCTGTCTCTTGCCGGTGCTGCCGCGGGTGTGGGGGCAGTGTTGGCTGCCAGTCTGCTCTGGGCTTGCGCTGTAGGCCTCTACATGGGACAGTTGGAACTGGACGTGGAACTGGTGCCTGATGATGACGGGGCAGCCTCTACGGAAGGCCCAGATGAAGCAGGACGGCCACCACCCGAGTAAACAGCAGGGCTGTGGGGAATGGCTGGGCCGAGGACTGGGACATTAAACCTGACCCTTCAGCAGTTTGAGACTCCGAGTGATGGCTCCTGTTATCTGGGGAGGCCGGGAGGGGAGAGGAGGACAACCAATAGGGACGAGGCGGATGAAGGTGTCTAAGGAAGAGGCAAGATGGCTCATTGCATAGAGACATTTGCTCCCAAGCCTGACAACCTGAGTTTGATCCTCAGGACTCACAAGGTAGAAGGAGAGAGCTAATTCCCACACCGTACCTCTCCTACCCACACACAAACAAACAGAAAAATAAATGAATAAAAAATAATTTAAAGGGACAAGGAAAAGCAATCATGCAGGGTCCCTGGGGATGGAACCTCTCAGGGAATGGTGTTTAATTCTCAAGGAGGACTCCAGGCCTTGATATATGCCCCAGATTCGGCTTCTCTTCAGTCTCCCTTCCGCTGCACCCTAGTACCTGAGGGCCCTGGGTAGGGCAGGCCCAGGGTAGGGTAAAAGGCCTCCGGGAGCGTGGGGCCTGGACCCAGCCTGTGCAAATGTGGATACATCAGGCTCAACTCTGCAGGGCCATAGCGGATGGTGCCCGGCGTGCACAGGCCCCTCACCACCGGTGGCAAGAAGCCTGCGTGAAGGAGGGCAGGCGAGGGCTCTCCAGGAGTTGTCAGGCCCCACGGGAGTACCGCATCATGCTTCAGGGCCCCCGCCCGGATGACAGAAGTGAATTCTGGCCGAGGTGTGGTCGGCGGATCTGAGAGCTCCTCGTCTCCACTGTCCTCGGAGCCCCTAGCTTCCTTTGGGCCAGGCTCCACTTTGATGCGTTTGCCTCGGGTCTGAGGGTTCTTGTCCTTGTCCTGGTCCACAGAGGCAGCCTGCTTCGGGTCAACTGGAGGCTCGTCCTCTAAAGGAGATACTGGTTTTTTATTCTTTGCAGAGCTCTACGGCTGAGCCCCGCGCACAGCCCCTCATTGCATGCTCGCATGCGCAGTACGGTGTCTAGGCAGGGGCTCTACCACGGAGCCATGGCCGCAGCCCCTGAGTGATGGATTCTCCACAGGCCATCTACTGTTGAAGCAGATTCTAAGCCTTCTCTTTACTTTTTGTGTGTGGGTGAGGACATGGCGGTGAGATGTCAACATTGGTGTCTTCCTCTGTCTCTATTAGATGATGACGGGGAAGACATACCTGCCACCGTGCAGATGTTGACCAGGTCAAAGGACAGCTTTGCAGCTTTGTAAAGTTGTGGTTTCTTTCTTTCTTTTCTTTTCCTTTTTTAAAATTTGCAACAGTTTCTCTGTGTAGCCCCGGCTGTCAAGGAACTCTCTCTGTAGACCCAGCTGGGCTTAAACTCACAGAGATCCACCTGCTTCTGCCTCTAAGTGCTGGGATTAAGGGTGTGCACTACGGCACCTGCCTCCCCTTAAGTTTTAGAGAACGATTTAAAGTTTTGAAGACTTATTTCACGTGTTTGAGTTCTTTGTCTGCATGTGTGTCTGTGCACTGTGTGTGCGCTG
>NW_026068211.1:665567-675042 GCF_014885135.2 Alexandromys fortis
TTTTTTTTTTTTTTTTTTTTTGAGACAGGGTTTCTCTGTGTAACAGTTCTGGTGTCCTGGAAGTCTCTCTGTAGAACAGGCTGGCCTTGAACTCACAGAGATCCACCCACCTCTGCCTCCCAAGTGGTGGAATTAAAGGCCTGCTCCACCACTGCCCAGACAACAAGTGCTCTTAGCCTCTGATCCATCTCTCCAGCACCTCCACTTTCCTTTGTAACACAGGGCCTGTCAATCAACCTTGAGCATCTTTGTGCTCCACTTCCCCCGCAGCGGGACTGCGGCAGTGTGCTTCTGCTCCTGGCTTCTCTCTGTGAGAAACTAAACTCATTCCATCAGACTTTCCAGGCCAGCACTTCCCCTGTTGCATCAGCCCCAGCTTCAAGGAAATTTGCCTTCAGTGTTAATGTAAATAGCCACCTAGGTTTCCACAGTCAGTCCAAAGGTCCCTAGTCTTTCCTGGGTGCAGGAGTGGGAAGGGGTTAGCTTACCTGTGGACTCTGGGCCTGGGCTCGATGGATCCTCATGAGACACAGTGGCAGGAAGCTGGAAGGCATCCAGGGGTGTTTGGCTCTCTTCAGCATGGCTGGGGACAAGAAGACGGGACTGAAAACCAGAGGTCTTGGGACAGCAGTGACTATAGACGGTCCCAACATGGAATTTGCTGATACTACCCTGAGGCGCTTAAAACTTTCTGTCAGACCTATTAACTCCATGCTGGTCTCTCTCACACACACACATGTGCACACACACATGCACACATAGTGAATTAAACCCATAGTCTTCAATGTGCTAGGCAGGGTCTCTACCACTAAGCCATATCCCAGCCCCTCACTGGGGGATTCTAGGCAGGGGTTCTACTGCTAAGCACTCTTCCCAAGTTTCCCAAGCTGGCCTTGAACTTTCAGTTCTCCTGCGGCAACTGCCACTGGCTGGGATCAGAGGATCAGGCCCAGCTCCAGAATATGTTCTAACTCAGATGAGCTCCCTCCTCTGGGCAAACCTGTGCCACTGTCAGCCACTTGATATTACCTGGGGGTCCTTTAAACATGTGGTGGTCATCTAGTCTCTTCCTTCTAAATCTCCTGTTCCCTTCTAGGATTCAAAGGGGCAGATGGGCACCCCCTCCTCTCCTGGCTTTTTTTTTCTTTCCTTGAAACAGGGTTCCTCTATGTATTCCTGGCTGTCCTGGAACTTGCTCTGTAGACCAGAGACCCACCTACCTCTGCTCCCGAGTGCTGGGATTAAAGGCGTGCGCTACCACCGCCACCCGACTTTCTGGCGTTACTTAAAGCATGCCCTCGCCTCCTCTTTTCTCGTTCTCCAGTTCCTTTTTCCCCCAATCAGCTCTCAGCAGGAAGAAGGGTTTTTAGTGCAGATTTGCTTGTGATCCCCTCTCCTGTCACAAAACCCTCAATACCTACGCCCTGCTGCTGCCGCAACCCTCTCTCCTGCCTCTGCGCTGGCCCCAGACACTCCCTCTCCTTCCCTAGGCAGCGAAGGCTGTGGACCTGAGACTTCATCTGCTCGGTGCCCTCGGCCAGCAATGCGTGTATGTATTGCCTCACTCTGGTCCTCCCTGTATAAAGTCTGCCATGGTTCCCCAGTGCCCTAGAGTCAATCTCACACGTTCAGCCTGAGGTGAACCACTGTGAGCCTTCTCATCCCAACAGCGACTCCTCTCTGTCCCAGTGAGGCTGTTCCATGCCTAGGCATTTGCTCTCCGCTGCTTCCCCCTTCAGGCCTACAGAGCTCTCCCTTGTGGGCCCTGGCTGGAATGGGGAGTGGCTGCCGCTAAGGGCCACCTCTCACCTGAGCACGTGACTGACCCACAGAACGTGATGCTCCCCGGCACTCTTCCCGTTCCCGGCCACAGTGGCCACAGACTGCAGCCACACGAAGCCCCCCGCACGCTGCAGCCAACGGTAGTAACCAGTCACCACCTGACCTTTGTCCAGCACTGGGTCCATCCCAAGAGAGCAGAGAGCCCAGAGGGGTGGGGAGGGTGGGAAGAGTCAAGGCAGGTGGGCAGGAGACAGGCAGAGGCGAGACGGCAAGAGTGGGGGAAATTGAGAAAGACAGAGAAAGTCAGCGACCGGGAGGTGTCCCAGCATCGGTCAGAGACCCCTCTCACCCTACTTACTGCCCACCCCCGTGAGCACTTGCTCAAGCTCTTGGATGCTTTTCTATTCCAAACAGAGCCCCAGGAGCTGCAGTACAAGCAGAGACCGTGGTTAGCCCTGAAGAAGGACTTCCAGGGAGCAGGGCTGCGGGGCCATTCGGGTCTTTGTGGTGGGTGGGGAGAGGGTACAGAAGTATGTCTCACGGTCCAGGTGGCTTTGACGGATCCTGGTTGCATCCTGTCCATGGACAAACTGGTAGCAGCTGCGTCCCACAAGCTCCGAGGGTCCCATGTCCATATGGTCGCTAACTCTGGAGGAGACAGAAGAAAGAAAGGGGGGGGGGAGTTAGAGACACTAGGCGGTGTGGGAGATGGCAGAGTTCGCTTCAGCGTCTTCCAGAGTCTACATCCTTGCAGTACAGCCCTTTGCGTCTCAGTTTTCGTCTATAAAATGGGCATAGTAATAATATGGGTGAAGGAAAGGGCAAGTGATGATGGACCAGCAGGGCCAGGCCCACCCTCCCTTCGCCCAGGCACCCCTGTTACCCTTCCTCCTCCCATGACTCCCCACTGCCCTAGTCGAAGGCCCAGGCTTGACTGATTCCCGCATACCCGCACATTTTCAAAGAACCCACCTTCCCTCCCACCCATACCCCGGTACCTGCTCTCACAAGCTAGGATGGTGAGCCCCAGGCTGAGGCGGAAGACAATCATGTGTCCGTGCAGAGGAAGCTCAGCCAGCGGGGCTGGGGGCAGCGTGTGTCCCAGTGCCACAAGACCCAGGGCTCGGGACCTCAGGCGCCCTGTCACGTGAATGACCTGTGGAAGGCGGTCCTCATTGGAAGGGATCAAGTGGGGCTAGAGCCCATGGGGCTGGAGACGGCAAGGCAGGATCAGCAGTGATGGGACTTACTGCGGAAGTACCTGGTGGGGCTGCTGAGGCAGGAGGACCACAGCCAAGCCAAGGCCCCGCCCAGTTTCACTTGATAACCACAGGTCCCTTGGCACAGGCGAGGCCTTGAGTGTCTCCCAGTTTCTGTCTTCACTGCCCTGTAACCCGGGACATAGCTAGCACACAGGAAGGAAAGCTCCTACCTACCTTGTAACCTGAGGCTTTGACGTTCAGGCCCCTCTTTGTGAGGGTGGACTTCATGCGGACGAAGAAGGAACGCTCCTGGACCCGGAAGGTAGGGGATGCCTCCGTAGGGCTGGCTTCTGGGGCAGAACAGGAAGGAACCATTGTAGAGTTTCAAAGGCTCCTATCACCTCAGAGCCAGCCTCACGATGTGCTGGGCCACCCCAGACACATCTAATGGTTGAACAGGCACACTGCTACAATAATCTCTCCTCCTCCATGGGACAGCCAGGTCTAAAGTCAGATGTGGCCCTCATTTCTCAGAATCCACGTAGTTCATGAGAGCCTTGAGAAGAAAGCCATCTTTCAACTCTATCCCCCAGGTATTAGGTCTGACCCCAGCCCGGAGCAGGCACTCCGTCTGGCCAGTTGTCCCTACATGGGGACAGCCTAGTGTCCACTGGGCTGTGAACCTAGGGAGGGTGGGCTAGAGCTGTTGTGGTCATAGCCATGTCCCCTGTCACAGACTAGAGGTATAAAAGGAAGAAGAAAAAAAAACAAAAATCAACTCTTTTTTTCCCCTTTTTTCTCCTTTTGGTTTTTCGAGACACGGTTTCTCTGTGTTGTAGCCCTGGCTGTCCTGGAACTTTCTCTGTAGACCAAGCTGACCTTTAACTCACAGAGATCCACCTGCCTCGTGCTTCCACCATGTAGCTAAAAAACCAACTCTTAAAAAAAAAAAAAAGAAACCTTGTATAAACAACAACCCCTACACTTTGCTTTTAGAAAAATTGCTCGCACCCAGCTGGCTGGTGGTGGCGCATGCCTTTAATCCCAGCACTGGGGAGGCAGAGGCAGGTGGATCTCTGTGAGTTCGAGGCCAGCCTGGCCTACAAGAGCTAGTTCCAGGACAGGCTCCAAAGCTACAGAGAAACCCTGTCTCGAGAAACCAAAAAAAAAGACTTATTTGGTTATTATGTATACAATGTTCTGCCTCTGCCTATACACCAGAAGAGGGCACCAAATTTCATTATAGATGGTTATGAGCCATCATATAGTTGCTGGGAATCAAACTCAGGACATCTGGAAGCCAGTATCTTAACCTCTGAGCCACTCTCCAGCCCCAAGAAACCTCGAAAGTACAGCTTTGCTGTCCCACCTCATCCTGAGATGGCTTCAGAGTCACTGTCCCCCCACCCCAAATTTGGCCAACGTTAAGAAATCCTTTCCCTAAAGAATGTTCACGTCTTCCCATCTTTCTCGAGGCACCCGGATTCATCAGTAACCTCTATTAGTAACCCTGCGTGTAACAGCCGGCTCTCCAAGCTCCTTACACTGTGGGTCTGTGGATGGCTCATTTAGGATGTTAACCAAACCCAGTTCAGTCATCCTCACCGGTCTCCAACATCTCCAAGCTAAAGGGAGCTTGTGGGTGATGTCTACTCGACCTTTGTCTGTCATGAGAGTGGAAATTTCCACCCAAGAATGGACTGGAATAGCTGTGTGACTTGGGCCAATTAATTGGACCTCTTAGTGCTGTGGCTGGATTTTGGAAGCCTCCCTTCTAGCTTGTGGAGAAGGAGTAAAGATCCAGGTTTTTTTCTTTTTTTTTTTTTCTCTTTTGTTTGAGAAAGGATTTCTCTGTGTAACAGCATTGACTGTCCTGGAACTAGCTCCTGTAGACCAGGCTGGGCTCGAACTCACAGAGATCCGCCTGCCTCTGCCTCCCGAGTGCGTTGGGATTAAATGCCCGACCCTGGAACCAATTTTTTAAGACACGTCTTAAAAACAAAAAACAAAAACAAAAACCAAACAAACAAAAAACAAAGCTTGAGGTATTCCCTCCTCCATCTGGCAAGCTCAAGTCTTGATGTATCTTGGCCATTTGAGGGAACCAGGCACGTTTAGACAGCCTAGTGGACTTAATCCGTTTTACAAAATCTTACTTTTTTAAGCACAAACACCAGGATCTACCCTCAGGCGTTATTCTTTGGCAAGGAGGGAGTTCCTGGAAATTACCAATCTCGGGAGTGTCCACCAGCGAGGAGGATGACGAGGAGGAGGAAGAGGAAGACACGGAAGGTGGCGTGGGGGGGCCGGGAGTTGCAGCCCGCAGCCCCAGTTGCTCCAACACCTCCGAGTGGTCCCCAGGATGGATGTAGTCGAAGACGCTGCTGCCCGTCAGCTCCACCTACCGGTGATGGAGGGGAATGCAGGAGCGCGTGAGCGCTAAAGCAGCAGCTGCGTTTAGCCTGGACCTGCTCGCTCTCAGGTGCACTTCACACCAGCCTTGTATCTTTCATTACAAGTTTCCCCCCTTTTAAAATAAGGGCGTAAGGGAGAATTTTTGTTTGTTTTGAGACAGGGTCTCACTTTGTAGCTCTGGCTGTCCTGGAATTCATTATGTCGATAGGGTTAGGGTTGGCCTCAAATTTAGAGCTCCGCCTGCCTCCACCTCTGGAATTCTGGAATTAAAGGCTTGTTCTACTACACTTGGCCCTTTTTTGTTTTTTGTTTTTGTTTTAGACAGAGATTTGCTAGGTAGTCCAGGCTGGCCTCAGACTTGTGGCGATCCTCCTGCCTCAGCCTTTGGAGTGCTGGAAATTACAAATATATGCCATCAAGCCATTAATGAGTCTGAATCTTTGAGATCGGCCGCCTCTCCGATGTCACAGGATCTCCTGCGCTCCCCTCAGTGCAGCCTCTAGCTTTGTCCCACTGATCTTCTGACCTTCAAGCCCCATTTAAAGCTCTTCTGAAAACTGCATATCTGGCCGTGGCAGAAGCCCATGCCCATCCCACTCTCCCGCTGCTTGGGGTAGGAGACCCATCTCCCTCCAGCCTTCATTGCTCTATACTCCCCTTATCTCTTACTTTTTCACACAAGCACCCTTGTCCAAAGTCCCCTCGTTTGGGGGAAGTGTCATTTGTTTGTTTATGTGATTTTTTCAAGACAGGGTTTCTCTGTGTAGCTCTGGCTGTCCTGAAAATCTCTCTGTAGACCAGGCTGGCCTCAAACTCACAGAGATTCGCCTGCCTCTGCCTCCTGAGTGCTGGGATTAAAGGTATGTGCCACTACCGCACAGCGAGAGTGTTATTTTTTGAGACAGCGTCTTATGTAGCCTAAACTGGCCTGGAACTTCTAATCCTCCGGCTTCCACCTCCCAGATGCTGGAGTTTAGTGCACAGGTGTATCCTCACCACCGTGCCCAGTTTATGCCATATAAAGAGTCTAGCCCAGGGCTTTGTGAATGCCAGGCAAACATTCTATCAGCTAGGCTACAGTGGATTGAATTCCAGACAGCTACACAAGCATGTACATCTGAGCCATACCGTCACTGAACTCAGCCCCTCGCTGGGGAAGAGTCTCGGCAAGCACTTCACCATGGAACTACATCTCTAGGCCAATTTTTAATTTTGATACAAGGTCTTATGAAGTTGCCCTGGCTAGCTTTGAACTTGTGACCTTGCCTGAGTTCCTGCAGCATGTGTCGGTGTGCTTTGTGAGTTTTCAAGGAAGGCTGTCTGTTTTTCATGTTGAGATCAGTGAGACCAGCAGAGAACAAGGGTGTGCATAAGCCAGGCATAATGGCAGCCCACTGCGGGGTTGGTACCTGTGAGAGACCCAGGTAGATGGACACCGTCTCTGAGATGTAGAGGAATTTTCCTTCCTGGTTCAAGGCGAACACGAAGCCATCCAGAGACTAGAGTTGAAAGAAACGGAGCGGGTGTAAGAAAGGCCCCGGATTCTGAAATCTGGGTGTTCGTCTGGAGGGTGGCCCCAGGAAAAGGAACAGGACAAGGGACCTTAGTTCCAGCTCTTCACACTTAGGAAAATGGATGCTATTCCCAGATGCGACCACCAGGTGGAAGCACGGAGTAGCGGGCTAGGAAGGGACCTCACCTGAAGGATGTGTCCACCCAGGTGTTGCTCGAAAACTTCAGAGACCAGAGCCACAGGGCCTCGGCGGCTTGGGGCTGGGGACAGAAGGAAGAGGAAAGTCAGGGCCCGCGGGTCTGCTTACTGCATCCTGGGCAGCCGGTAGGAACCCAGTCAATCTTGAAAGCCCCAGCCACCATAGAGAACCGGTTTACAGATGTCTGTTTCCTATTGCTGGGACAGAAAAACCAAGATTGAGAGAGAGTGGAGACAGAGATTTGTCCACTCTTTCTTCTTTCTTCCAGGACAGGGTTTCTCTGTGAGGCCTTGGCTGTCCTGGAACTCGCTCTGTAGACCAGGCTGGCCTCAAACTCTACAGAGACCTCCTTACCTCTGCCTCCCTAGTGCTGGGATTAAAGGTGTGGCCACCATTGCCAGGTTCACACCCTCCTTCTTTTGTCCACCGAAAAGGTCCTTGAGTATTGCTATTCCTAGGTCCTATACTGTGCAGACAGTGCCATCGACATAGAGGTGACCAGAAAACCACAGTCAGTCCTCACTGGGCCATGAAGCCAGGTCCGGTGAAGACTAAGCCAAGGCCAACTGGCCTGGTGGTGAAGGCCTGTAATCCTAACTGCCTGGCAGGCTGAGGCAGGAGAATCAAGAACCTAAGACCTGCCTGGGCTTCATAATGAGATCCCATCCCAAAAACTAAAAAGAGGTCTAGCAACATAGCTCAGTGGTAGAGCCCCTGCCTAGAATCCCCCAGTGAGGGGCTGGGGTGTGGCTCAGTGGTAGAGCCCCTGCCTAGAATCCCCCAGTGAGGGGCTGGGGGAGTGGCTCAGTGGTAGAGCCCTGCCTAGAATCCCCCAGTGAGAGGCTGGGGCGTGGCTCAGTGGTAGAGTGCTTGTCTAGCATTTATTCACCTCTGGGTTCAAGTCTTTGTACTGAAAAACAACAACAAAAGATGAAGAAATACAAAAGAATAAGTGTGGGTAGAGAAATGGATTCTCTTACAGTGCAGAGTGGGCTGCAAACTAGGTAGCAGCTGAAGAAGACAGTTTAGTGATTCTTCAACAAATAAAAAGAATTATGATGTGAGCATCTGGCAATCCCTTCACACCCAATGAACTGAAACTAGGAAGAGAGCTGTATGCATATGGAGAGAGCAGCATCACACACAGCCAAAGAACAAATGTGGTACAACCATTCAGAGGACCATTATCGAACCATGAAGAGGAATGAAGCTCTGGTACGTGATGCGATGTTATGAGACCCAGAACTACATCTGAAAGCAAACAGGCACAAAAGGCCACAGTGTGTTTGATTCCATGTCTACGAAATGCTCAGAAATGGCAGGCAAAGCAGGTCTGTGGTTGGCAGTACTGGGGAACTGGCGGCTCCACGGCCGTGGGAGTCTGTGGGGGTGAAGGAAGTACTCTGAGACAGGCGGCGATGCTCCTGCAACGCTGTCCATGCAGTGAATGGTGCTGATTTTGATACCCCAGAACAGCCTTGTCCACACAGCAAGTTCCAGACAGCCAGAATGGAGAGTGAGGCCAGGTCTAAAGACGCAAGTGTGCGTGGTGTGTGTGTGTGTGTGTGTGTGTGTGTGTGTGTGTGTGTGTAGAGATGGTTCAGTGGTTAAGAGGTCACTAACTGCTTTTGCTAAGGACCCAGGTTCCATTCCAGGGCACCTTACAACCCTAGTCACGCTAGTCTCAGGGGATCTGATGTCCTCTTCTGGCCTCTGTGGACAATGCTCACATGTGGTACACAGATATACAAGCAGGTAAAACACCCCCACATGTAAAGACAAATAAATAAATAAATAAATTTAAAGCTGTTGAAATGGTTTAGTGGGCAAAGGCATGGGCTAGCAATCCTGGAGATCGGGGTTTGCTCCCCAGAACCTCTGTGAGTGAGTGAGTGAGTGAGTGAGTGAGACTTGATTCTCACAGACTGTCCTCTGACCTCCACGTGGGTGCTGTGTCCTGTTCACAGGCATATGCACACACAAATAAACAATGGAAGTAAAAAAATAATGAAACAACCAACCAGCTAATTTTACCCTGGATAAATTTTACATAACACATTTTAGTTTGTTTGAGATAGAGTCTCAATATTTAGCCCAGTTTTAACTCAAAATTTCCATTCTCCTGTCTTTGTTTCATGAGAACTAGATTTAAGGGATGTTCCTCCAGGCAGGAGTACAGTGTTTTTACTTACTCTCTGTTTTTTCAGTGCTGTGGATTGAACTCAGAGCTGTTCATGTAGGCAGATGCTGTCCCCTGAGCCACACCCCAGCCCCTCTCTGGGGGACTCTAGGCAGGGGCTCTACCACTGAGCCACACCCCAGCCCCTCACTGGGGGATTCTAGGCAGGAGCTCTACCACTGAGC
>NW_026068211.1:676887-711913 GCF_014885135.2 Alexandromys fortis
TCTCTCTCTCTCTCTCTCTCTCTCTCTCTCTCTCTCTCTCTCTCTCTCTCTCTCTTTCTCTCTCTCTGAAACTAGGTTTCTCTGACCAGGCTGACCTCAAACTCCCAGAGATCTGTTTGCCTCTGCCTCCCACGAGTGCCGGGATTAAACATGTGACATACCACCAGCTCTTCCTTCCTTCCTCCCCCCCACCCCACCTCTAAGTGTCTCAAGTAGCCCAGGCTAGCCTGGAGCTCACTACGTATCATTCTGTGTCCACTTCCTGGGTCCCGAGATTACAGGCCGGCACGGCGCCTGGTTTGTGCAATGCTAGGATGGACCCAGAGCCTCCGGTGTGCTAGGAAAATGCTCTACCAACTAAGCCCCACCCCACCCAGCAGCCTCGCGCTAGGAAGTTCTGTATGCAGTTCTGAAAGTTTCACCGACTCCACCAGTAACATGAGTCTAGCGAGAGAGTGAAATGGGTTTTGTACATCAAAGGTTACCGGGGCCACAGTCTTGGGTGCGAGTGACTAACACGTCACCTAAGGAGTGCTAGGGTCCTGTGCCAGTCTGAACCACTCGGGAGCTTCCGGGTCCTCCCTCCCTCCTGCCTTCACCTTCCTGCTTTCCCCAGCTCCTGTCTCGGTTCCTCCCCCACCTCCAGTCTCCTCACTGCTTCCTTCTGGCTCTTGCCTGCGTAGGGCCCTTGGCTCCGGTTGTGCTCTCTGCCTGGCCTTTCTCATGAAGTATCAGGTCAGTGGGCACGCCCTCCTGAAGCAGCATCCTACCTGTGGGAGTGGTCTCTGGTCAGCACACTCCGCCCCTCCCCTCAGCCCTCCACTGACTTAGCTCAGTGGATGAGTGATTGGGGGAGAGGGCTGGGAAGATGGTTCAGTGGGTAAAGCGTAGAGAGACCCGAGTTCAAATCTCCAGAATTCATGTGACATTGGCTATAGTAGTGAGCACCTGTAATTGCACACTCCTGCTGGGAGGTGAGAGCTGGAGACTCCCCGGCAACCCTGGGCCAGCTAGCCCGGCCTACACAGCTCTGAAGAACAGACCTTATCTCAAAGGAAGAGGGAGGCAAGGACTGACCCCTCCACATGGGTACTACACATACACACACCTCTGATTTCCACATGAACTGGAGAGATGGTTCAGCAATTATGAACACATAGACTGAAAGAAAGAAAAAAAGAAAAGAAAAGAAAAGAAAAGAAAAGAAAAACTGGGCAGAGGTGGTTCACACCTTTAAAACCCAGCACTGGGGAGGCAGAGACTGGCGGGTCTCTGAGTTCAAGGTCAACCTGAAAAGAGTGAGTTCCAGGACAGTCAGCGATACATAAAGGAACTCTGTTCCAAAAAAACAAAACAAACAAAAACCCCAAAACCACAGACTGCTCTTGCAGAGGACTCCATCTGGTCCCCAGCACCCAGCTTGGGTGGCTCACAACCATCTGTAACTTCAGCTGCAGGGGATCCAACCCCTCTAGCCTCTTCCAGCAGCTGCACACACGCGGCATACACAAACATATGTAGTCACAAACACATACATATACTTTTTATGTTTTGTTGAAACAGGGCTTCTCTCTGTAGCCTTGGCTGTTCACTGCAGGAGCTCTGTAGACCAGGCTGGCTGTGAACTCACAGAGCTCCTCTTGCTCTGCTTCCTGAGTGCTGGGATTAAAGGTGTGCACCACCAACCTGGACATCGCATACATTTTAATAAAAAGCTTTATTTTATTAATTTTCAAACTATTAAATAACAATACTTAATTTTAATTATTAAATTATTGTTTAATAAAAAATACTAAAGAGGGCTGGAGAGATGGCTCAGAGGTTGGGAGCATTGCCTGCTCTTCCAGAGGTCCTGAGTCTGGTTCCCAGCAACCACATGGTGGCTCACAACCATCTGTAATGAGATCTGGTGCTCTCTTCTAGCCTGCAGGCGTACATACAGACAGAATATTGTGTACATGATAAATAAATAAATAAATAGAATAAATTAAAAAAATACTAAAAAATAAAAGCCAGGTGGTGGCGGCACACTCCTTTAATCCCAGCAGTTAGGAGGCAGAGGCAGGCAGATCACTGTGAGTTCGAGGCCAGCCTGGTTTACAAGAGCTAGTTCCAGGACAGGCTCCAAACTACAGAGAAACCCTGTCTCTAAAAACAAAACAAAACAGTGGTAGCCCACATCTTTAATTTAATTCCTGTAATCTGGAGACAGAGGTAGGTAGATCTCTGAGTTCAAGGCCATCCAGTCCACGTGTGGTGTGGAGTTCTAGGACAGTCAGGGTTAGTGCTGTCCTAGATCCGGTCAGTAACAACGCCTGGCGCTGTTAGCTCCACAGATAAAGGCACTTGTCATTAAGCCCAGCAACCTGAGTTTGTTCCTGAGGACCCATATGATAGAAAGAGAGAATCCGCACCCGCAAGCTGTCATCGACCCTCCCACATACGTGTGATAATCTCTTCCATATATGCACACTGAATAAAGAATTTAAACAGAGACTTGGGCAGAGAAAGAAAATGGAACAGGGATGGTTCAGGGGTTAAAAGCACTGGCTGCTTTTCCAGAGGACCTGGGTTCAATTCCTAGCATCTGCGTGGCAATTCGAATCTGTACCACCAATTTCTGGCCTCCATGGATACCTGGTATAGGTGGTGTGCAGAGACACATGCAGGCAAAATATTCATACACATAAGATAAAAACCTTCACAGGGCGGTAGTGGCACACGCCTTTTTTTTAAAATTATTTATTTGTTTATTATGTATACAATATTCTGTCTGTGTGTATGCCTGAAGGCCAGAAGAGGGCACCAGACCTCTTTATAGATGGTTGTGAGCCACCATGTGGTTGCCGGGAATTGAACTCAGGACCTTTGGAAGAGCAGGCAATGCTCTTAACTACTAAGCCATCTCTCCAGCCCTGGCACACGCCTTTAATCCCAACACTCGGGAGGCAGAGGCAGGTGGATCTCTGTGAGTTCGAGGCCAGCCTGGTCTACAAGAGCTAGTTCCAGGACAGGCACCAGAGAAAGCCTGTCTCAAACAAAACAAAACAAAACAAACAAACAAACAAAAAGAAGAAGATAAATCTTTGGGTGACTTTATCTCTCAGGGCCTCAGTTTTCCAGGGCTATTAAATAGTCACAAAGGGCTTCCTGCCTAAAGTGTCTGCAGACTGGCAGAGGCCTAAAGTTGGATTTTGTTGCCTTGAGTCAGGATGTTGAGCCACCCACGCACACTGCCCGAACCAGTTAGTTCTCACGTACAGGTGGGCATTGCAGAAGTAGCCAGAAAATGGCCAGGGAGCAGTGACTGGAGTGAGCCCTTCTCCCTCGGAGCCTCCCGATGCCCCTGCAAGTACTGGGGGGCTGGACACCTTCAGGGCTCTCTCAGTCCCCCCCCCTTCCTCTCCCTGGGGCTCCAGGACAATAGACAAGATGTTTATCCCCCCCGCCACGCACATGTTGTTCGCGGGTAATGACAGTAATCAGCCTCCCTAATGCGGCATTCTCTCAGCGCCAGTCAATTCGCCTAATTACCGCCTGGGAAGCCGGATTATTTAAATTTAAATGGTGATTTATTGCGGGGCTTAATCAATGCTATTTTCTCTCCCCCCCCCCCACCTTCTCCCTGGGCACTAGGGTAGGAAGGGAATAGGAGCCCTCCCCAACCCCACCCTAAGGACACCCAATTCTTCAGATGGGAGGAGGGGCTTTTTCACCTGTGACCTCAGATAACACCTTCATTGCCCCGTAGTAACAATTAAGCAGGGATATCGAAAATAAAATGATGAACATCTAATACTTCTGTGGATCAATAACCACAGGTGGGAAGTAAGAAAAACGAGGTGTTCATCTATATGCTGACATCTAGCATAGTCTACATTTTCACGCGTCATAGATCAGAATTTTCCTCCTCTTGCGTCTCACCTGCATCTATGAGGCAGGGACTTTTCATTTCATTTCCCCCCTTCCTACTAATTAGCCTATCTTCCTTGAGATAGGAGCTTACGTAGCCCAGGCTGACCTTAGGCCTGACTCACTATGAAGAGCCGCAGGACCTCCATCCACAGAGATCTGTCCGCCTTTGCCTCTAGAGTGCGGGGATGAACGTGCCACCAGGCCTCGCCTTACTTGTGTTACAGCCTAGGCTGGCCTCATACTACTCCTGGTGATCCTCCTGTTGCAGCCTCAGGAGCACTGGAAGGATACGCCATCAATGCCACACCCTGCCAGAGCAGGGGCTTTGGTAGCATGCGGTTCCCATTAGATCCTGGGCACTCACAAAGGTATCACACATGAGGTTGACTCAGTCAGTCAGCAACACAGACCACATCCCTAAGGCTGGCTTGGCTTTGCTGGGATCCAGGGGCCTTGAAGATAATCATTGGTTTCCAGTCAGTCTGAAGGGACCAATTCTGACGGGCACTCCCACAGAAAGAGGGAGCCACCTACCTAGGACTGCAGAGCTATGGGGACGAGGGCTGGATACCACTAAGGAGAACCTTCCCAATCATCCACCCTCATCCTCCCTAGGCATACTGTTGGAATTTAGCCCCCAGAGTTCCAGCATAGTCGCTTGGAGCTCTGCAGGCCCAGGTCGGGAGGCTCTGGGGACAGGAGGCTCTACAGCGCCTGTCAGAAGTGACATTATTGTCCTTTCTTTTGTGACAATATTAGTTCATCTCCCCTAATAAAATAAATAGCCTTTGCTGTGTGACAGACACCTGTATTTCCAGGCTGATGGCAGACACCTGTATTCTCAGCATTGAAGAGATGGAGGCAGGAGGATCCTAAATACATATCAAATTTGAGGCCAGGTCAACCTACAGGAGACATTGAGTCATGGCGAATACTTTTAATCCCAGCGCTTGGCAGGCAGAAGCAGGTAGATCTCTGTGATGTGAAAGCCAGCCTGGTCTATATAGCAAGTCCCAGGCTAGCCTGAGCTACATAGTAAGACCCTATCTCATATAAACAACAACAACAACAACAACAATAACCTAGTGATCTGAATTGTTGCCAGGTTCTGACTTAGGTCAAAGGTTTATAAAAATCACAACTTTTTGTCCCCTAGATAGCCTAAGTCACCAGTTAGGAACCCACAAGGGGTCTGGAGGACTCCCTAGGAGCTGAGCCAGGGAGGGTCTGGCTTTCTTAATCCTGTCCCTAAGGCTGAGGTGGGTTGGCTTGGATTTGGCAGCAAGAGCATGCGCACTCACCGAGGCCAGCCGGAGGCCCGACGGCTCGCAACCCCCAGGGCGGCGCCCCTAGCGCGGCGAAGCGACGCAGGCGGAGGTAAGTGACACTGAGACGCACTATGGACGCCTTGTCCAGTTGGCTGGAGATGGCACCGGGCAGAGGAAGCAGCTTGGCCAGCTCGAAGAACTCTAGATTCTCCTTCCCGCGCCGCCAGCGCGCTGCGTTGCGGGACTTTTCTTTGCGCTGCGCCTGCAGGCTGGGCGGGCAGCGTTGAGGAGGCGTCAGTGAGCGCCCCGGGCTCACGGTCCCCACACTTTAGGAAGTGGGACAGACCTGAGTGCCAGTTCTATACCCCTGCTGGTTTTTGGGAAAGGGCCCTTATTTATTTAATAATTACAATTGTTATTATTATTATTTGTATTATTGTGGTAGGGGTTGAACTCAGGGTTTTCAGCACTCTACCACTGAGCTCTCCGGCCTGTTTTTTTCTTTCTTTCTTTTTTCTTTTTTGTTGAGACTGAGGTCTCACTACGTACACCAGGATGGCCTTGAATTTACAGAGATTTGCTTGCCTCTGCCTCCGGAGTACCGAGACTAAAGACATGCACAACCACACCCGGTTCTTGTTTTTGCTTTTTGAGGTACGTCTTTCTATTTTGCCCTGGCTGGCCTTGAACTTGAGTCTCCCGCTTCACCTTACAGAGTGTTTGGGATGTCAGGCCGAAGGGCTCAGCCGGGGACAAAGTCTTTTCAATTGCCTGAGAATGTCGGGGGTAAATTCGGAGGTGGGGGACTAAAAACCGAACTCCGGTGTAGGTGAGGGTGACAGAGTCTAGGCGCAGCAGGGGCAGGGCACTGACCTGGGTATGAATGCTCATCTGGAAAGCTGTGAAGTCCCCCCAACCCCCGCACGCCTTCGGGGGCGAGGCCATGGTCAGGGCCATTAGATTTGCTCACCAGGGCCCTGGTGGGGCCTTGACCATTAGCCCGGGCAGGAAATCCCAGGGGACGCTGGCTCCACGGTCTCCCCCGCACTTGACTTCACCTCGGCCGCTGCTCCTGGGATAGGGGGTCGCCATCACGGCGGGGACTCGAGAATTCAGGCGCGAAGGAGTCGCAGGTGGGGCTCAGTCCCCTGGGAGAAGAATGTCTAGGGAAAGTGAGGTGCGTGCCGGTCCCCAAGGGTCCAGCCAAGAACTGGCTTGGATGCGTGCCTCAGTTTCCCCTTCCCGAGAAGCCGCGGTTCCCACCCTGGCGCTCCGGGTGAGGACGTGCCCCGCCGCCGCCTCCCCCGCGCGGCCCGCCAGCGCGCCCGCCTCACGCCCGCGCCGGGCCGGCTCCCGCATACCAATGGGCGCACGCGGCGCGCATACGGATCGGACCGGCCCGCGCGCTGCGTGCCAAGCATGCCCAAGCTGCGCTCGGGGCGGGCGCCTCGCCAGGGCCCCGACGCTCCGGACTCCATCCCCCCCAAAACTCCCAACCCCTCGGGGATCTGTCCCCCAAAGCCACCCCCAGTGTCCTACTCCCCAGGTCTGCAGCTGCACCCATTTCCTAGCCTGGGCTAAGGAGGTAGGGAGGACAGAGGGACCCCACCCCAAATCCTGCTTAGGAAGCATTCAAGACCCTGGGGTGGCGCCACCTGACCCGGTTGCTAAATATCTTCAACCCACAACTTCCTCCCAAAGACCAGGGCGTGAGACCCTGGCCCATGACACCGCTGGCCACTGTGACTCCAGTATGAACGCGACACTCGGGTCCAGGTGTTCTGGAATCCAGATCCCCTAGAACCAGGGACGTGTCCAACTGGCTCTTTCCTCTTCACGATTAGGTGTCCAGGCCGCTCATGTCCCCAGCAACCAGGTGGCCCCCAAACCTCCCCAAAACGCGCTGACGTCTAGTGCCCTGAACCTGTGTGACTGTGACCAGGACCCCCAACAACCACGCACCTTTTTCTGGATCTCGCCGGTACAAGCGTCCTGATGCCGTGGCCTCCAGGTCACCAGAGTCTAGGACCCCGCATCCCAGAAGGACCCAGGGGTCCCCGTTCCCTCCTGCCAAGCCTTCAGGCGTCCCGCACCCGCAGGGCTCCAGACCGGGTTACCTGGTCGCGGGGTGAGCTCAGGGCGCGGCGTGGGGCCGGCCGGGTGACGTGGAGGGGCAGCTCCATAGACCCTGGGGCGCGCGGGCTAGGGCACCCGGCTCTCGGCGCCCACGGCGGCCTCGCAGACTTGGAGACCACGGACAGCGGCGGCGAGGGGCGGTGCCTGTGTTCGCCCCACCCACAGAAGCCCCGCCCAACGCCGGCCCGCGCGCCTCTGCCTGATGGATAGTTCCCATTCCCGTGCCCGTCTGGCCCCGCGTGTCTGAGTGGTCTCACCTCACGACCATATCAGTCAGGTCGAGTCTCAAGCTCCTCCACCCTGGAGTCTCACCACGATCGTCATCCGCAAAGGATGGAGCCCCTCAGCAGTCCCTGGGGACCCTGGGGGCAACCAGCACCGTAGTTCAGTCGGAGTGGACATTCAGAGGTCAGTGTCTCTGCTAGAGACGTGAATCCAGGCCTTTAACGATCTCCCTTCCCAGGAGAAAATTCCAGGATGCCAGTCTTTATTCAGAGTAGGACCTGGCGGGTACCGGCCCTGTCCCCAACCCAGGTCTTAGTTGTTAAGGGAACTCAACAGTCCAGAGCCCCCTGAGATCTTACCTCTATGGCTCCCTATTGGAACTAGAACCCCAACCTGTGGGCGCCCAACTTCATAGCTGAGAACAGCGCCAGGGTGTGGTGATACTCATTTGTCAACCTCAGCATTTGGGACAGTGAGGCAGGAGGATTAAGTTGGAAGCAAGCCTGGACTATGGAATGAGTTCCAGTCTCGTCCAGTCTGGGATTCGGAGTGAGACCCTGACCCAACATTAATAAAAACAAAGGAGTAGCTAGGCTGGGAGAATGGCTTAGTGGGTAAAGCTTGCCAGGGAAGCGTGAGGACCTGAGTTCAAATCCCCAGAATTCACATAAAGTCACGCTCGGTGGTCTACTTCTATAATCCCAGGACTCCTGAAGGGCGTAGCAGGAGATCCCTAGGAGCTGGGGGTGGGGGCTCAGCTAGTCTGGTTCCACAGCAAGGCACTGTTTCTTTCTTTTTTTAAAATTTATTTTTATTTTAGGTGCATTGATGTTTTGCCTTCATGTGAGAGTGTCAAGTCCCCTGGAACTTGACTAACAGACAGTTGTGAGCTGTCATGTGGGTGCTGGGAATTGAACCCGGGTCCTCTGGAGGAACAGTCAGTGCTCTTAACAGCTGAACCATCTCTCCAGCTCCAAGGCACTGTTTCAAACAAGGTAGAAAGGGAAGGAATGCCATATGAGAGTGCCCTCTGACCCCCACATGTACTGGAACTGTGGCATGAATGTGAGTACACACACATACACTGATGGCTCATTTTATTTGTTTGTTTGTTTATTATGTATACAATATTCCAGTCTGTGTGTATGCCTGCAGGCCAGAAGAGGGCACCAGACCCCATTACAGATGGTTGTGAGCCACCATGTGGTTGCTGGGAATTGAACTCAGGACCTCTGGAAGAGCAGGCAATGCTCTTAACCTCTGAGTCATCTCTCCAGCCACTCATTTTTTATTTTTGAGACAGGGTTTCTCTGTGTAGCTTTGGAGCCTGGACTGGCCTGGAACTCACTCTGTAGCCCAAGGTGGCCTGGAACTCACAGAGACCTGCCTGCCTCTGCCTGCTAAGTGCTGGGACTAAAGGCATGTACCACCATACCCGGCTTTGTACGCAGATTTCTAAAGAGGGTGGGACTGGCAAGATGGCTCTGCAGGTAAAGTACTTGCCACCAGGCCAGATGATGTGTTTATTCCCCTGGACTAGCATGGTGGAAGAGAAGGACCAACTCCCCAAGTTGTCCTAATGTTGGACCTCATGTTGGCAGCTCACCTTGGTAGTGTAAGCGTTACTCAGGTGGTGCTGGTTTTGAAGGCCTGAAGGGGTCATGGAGAACACTGAGGCCTGGCACTCTGAGAGGCCAGGGGAGGCCATTGGTGCAGGTGCAGCCTCAGCGGCAGTAGAAGGCCCAGGACGGAAGGGGTCATGCAGAGAAGTTGAAGTTTGAGGATATGAAGAGAGCCTAGGAGAGGCTATTCGTAAAAATGCAGCTAGGTTGTCATAGATCACCCCAATATTCTGAAGATGCCAGCACCATGGGGTGACCACCAAGAAGAGCAGCAGCAGTGGAGTGGGGCCAGCTGGAGCCTAGGAGACAGCTGTGCCTGCTGCAGAGTGTGGAGCCAGAAAAGTGACCAAGCCCCGTGGGAGGGTCCCAGAAGATTGTGAATGGATCCTGGGCATTGGCCATTGAGTTATCAATAATACACAGTGCAATAATGAACAATGTTTTGTAGAAGCAATAGAAAACACCAAGACAGGGAGGAAAGGGTTTATTTCAGTTTATGGTTGTAATGCAGCATGAAGGGAAGTTAGGGCAGGGACTGAAGCAGAGGCTGTGGAGGAACAGTGTGGCTTGCCAAGCCTGTCTTCTTATAAAGCCGAGGAACATCCGTCTGGTGGTGACACCACCCATGGTGGGATGGGTATCCCCACATCAGTCATTAGCCGACAGGCCAGTCTAAGGGAGGTGCTTTGGAGACAGGGTTCCTTTGTTTGTTTCTTATTTAATTATTGTATTAATTATGTCTGCTGCAGGCCAGAAGAGGGCATGCGACCCCATCACAGATGGCTGTGAGCCACCATGTGGTTGCTGGGAATTGACTTCTGGAAGAGCAGCCAGTGCTCTTAACCTCTGAGCCATCTCTCCAGTCATGAGATAGAGTTTCTCTGTGTAACAGTCCTGGCTGTCCTGGAACTCTCTCTGTAGACCAGATTGGCCTCAAATTCACAGAGATCCACCTGCCTCTGCCTCCCGAGTGTTGGGATTAAAGGCGTACACCACCGTCCAGCATCTTCTGGATAACCCTAGCTTGTGTTAAGTTGATAAAAAAAAAAAAAAACTACCCAGGACACCCAGACTGGCCTCAAATTTTCTATGTAGCTGAGGTCATCACCTTGAACTTCTGCTCCTCTTGTCACCTTCCACTGGTGTTGGTCTTTCAGTGCTGGGGGAATTGAACCCAGGGCTTGTGCATGTTAGGCAAGCGCTCTACCAACTGAGCTTTGCTACCATTTCCTAGGCAGCTTATGATCAGACACAAACACACAGATCTCACTAATAGTTTGCCTGTGGGTGTTCACCCAGGACTCTGTCAGAGCAAGAAACAAAAGGGCTGGGACTCAAGCCATCATCAGGCTTGCCCACTGTGTGTGCACTTTCAACTGACCGTGCCATCTCACCGGGCCACCTGTGGAATTTTCCTCAGGCTGCTTCTATAGATCATAGGAAACACAGGGGAGGGACACTCGTCCCCTGGAGCATGTGACTCTGGGAGGCCTTGCCCTTTGCCCCCATTCCAAAAAAACAAAGAGGGAAAATTGAGTGGGATAATAGGTAGATTAGTGTGTACTCACTTACACTACTACTAATAAAAGTGAGTAATAGAGTAAATACTTGTGAGCTATTACTTATGAGCAATTTATTGGTATAGATTCTTGTATATTGATACAAATTCAAATTATATTTGTCATATTGAATATGCTCCTATTTTATTTATTTATTTATTTATTTATTTATTATGTATATAATATTCTGTTTGTGTGTATGCCTGCAGGCCAGAAGAGGGCACCAGACCCCATTAAAGATGGTTGTGAGCCACCATGTGGTTGCTGGGAATTGAACTCAGGACCTTTGGAAGAGCAGGCAATGCTCTTAACCACTGAGCCATCTCTCCAGCCCCTATGCTCCTATTTCTTTTTTTTTTTTTTTTTTTTTAAATATTTATTTATTTATTATGTATACAATATTCTGTCTGCATGTATTCCTGCAGGCCAGAAGAGGGCACCAGACCTCATTACAGATGGTTGTGAGCCACCATGTGGTTGCTGGGAATTGAACTCAGGACCTTTGGAAGAGCACACAATACTCTTAACCTCTGAGCCATCTCTCCAGCCCCTATGCTCCTATTTCTGTTTACAATGTTTGTACACCTATGCAAAGTTATGTCAGATTTTATGCATGAATGTTTTTGCCTTTGTTTAAGACAATTTATATATTGATACAATTTTTAGGATATATTTATCATATTGCATTATATATTTCTCTCTGATCAAGATACTTGTACATTGTTTACATTTTGAGGTCATTGTCCTCATTTACTGCACAGTTGTTTGAAGATTGTTTAATATTTCTGATATGAAGTCTTTTTAAGTTATATAGGTATTTTTTTTCTGAGACAAGGTTTCTCTGTAGCTTTGGAGCCTGTCCTGGAACTAGCTCTTGTAGACCAGGCTGGCCTTGAACACACAGAGATCTGCCTGTCTCTGCCTCTTGAGTGCTGGGATTAAAGGTGTGCGCCACCACCACTGCCCAGCACAGGTATTAAGTATTATAGGTCAATAACCATTTATGTTTGTTATACTCAAGTCAAACTAATCAGGTTCTTTAGATACATAGAGATTATATTCTGCATAGATACATAATCTTCAACCACTTCAAAGATTTGTAGAATATGGCACTTAAATAACTTAGGGCTCTGTTGACCTGAGACACAATTGCTACTGGTGGCACTAATCTATTCCCGAGAGAATGTTGAGCACCAAAGACACTCCACTTGGAGCTTGTTTTCTTCTTGCTACAACAGGCCTTTGGCCAAGAAATTGCCCATGCTTCGACCACTGACAAAGTATATGGTGTCCGGACTGGACAAGCAGGACACAAGAAAAAAAGATGTCAAATCTTGCCAAAGACAGAGTAAGATGGTTCTGAAAGATTTCCTACCTCTGAAAATGGTCTATCAGTTACTCTAGGCCTTAACCAAAGTTGGTTGCTCCAACATTGCAAATGAAACTTTGGGTGATTGGTCAGGTAGCCAGTTGTCTCTGTCATATACTGCATACTTTGGAAGCTGCTTGATTGCACTTCCTGCCTACTCAAGTAACATTATCTCCCTTCTCAGGCCTTTGATGGGGTTAAAGATTAGACAGTCACAGTTTCCTTCCTTTACGGTCAAGCCAACCCGTTTCCAGTGCAAGACTTAGACTCCTTAGGATAGAATGTTTATTAAAAACTTAACATATGTTCCTTGCTTAATATTGTTTATACTGGTTGTAATTCTAATTTTATTCTTGATATCTGTTCCTAGTGTATATAATTTTGTATTGGGTTTGGAACTCTCTTATTTAGACAAAAGGGGGAGGTGATGGGGAACCTCCTTCAGCCAATGATCTTTAAGAGGCTGGACCAGGTTGGGGCAGGACCTTCTGGGTAGCCAGAGCAAAGAGCCAGCCTGTCTAGCTTTCTCTCTCTTGTTCCCACACTTCTCACCTTGAGACTTCCTGTTCTTGTTCTGTGAGTTTTTCCCTTACAATAAAAACTAATATTAAATATTAATATTAAAATCTTTTGGAGTTAGCTTGAGATTATTTGACTAGCATTTCCCCCTTTTATGCATTCAGCTATGCTCTGACTTGCTAAAAACCGAGCGATTACATTTCTAAGCTATCTCCCAAGGTAAGTCCCTTATTTGGCCACTTCTTCCACCTGAGGCTGACTATCAAGGTCCAGCTATCAAAGTATTGAAGTCCAGCAATCAAAACCCCCTTTGGAAGGCTGGAGAGATGGCTCAGAGGTTAAGAGCAGTGGCTGCTCTTCCAGAGGTTCTCAGTTCAATTCATAGCACACACATGGTGTATACACCCATCTGTAATGAGATCTGGTGCCCTCTTCTGCAAGAAGGTGTACAGGCAGGAGGAGCATTATATATACATAATAAGTAAATAAGTCTTTTTAAAAAAAACTCCCTTTAACTTGCCTAATTAACATTGCAGATTAAAATGAAATATCTCTGAGTTCAGGGTCAGCCTGGTCTACAGAATGGGTTCCAGATTTACACAGTGAAACCCTGTCTCCAAAAACCTAAATAGGCAGTCCTGTCCAGACACCAAAGAAAGAAGATGTGACCTACCCCACTGAAAAAGGTACTGAGCCATGTGGTTAACATATACTAGAATAATGGGTTAATATAAGTTATAAGTGCTAATAAGAAGCCTGAGCTAATGGGCCAATCAGTTTTATAACTTAAAAAATCTAAATAAATAAATAAATAAAATTAAACACTCCTCCTAACATGGAGTTTCTCCTTGTACATTTATAAACTGCCATTTTCCTATGTGACACATTTTTCTCCTCTCTATCTGGAGGTAGTCCTTTATCTCCGAGGAAAAAGACCCCTTGCCCTCTCTCCCTTGCTCCCATCCCCTTCTCCCCAATCCTCTACCTCCTGTCTCTATCCCTTAAAAGAATTAGACTCCCTGCCCTCTGACCATCCTTTGTGCTTTGGGGTGGGTGGGTGATAATTTGGGGTGATACTTCTCATTCACGAAGTCCTACAGACTCCCCATCTTCCTGTGAACAGACCATTAGCAGGATTTAGAGATGGAAAACAATGCCACTTGCTCTTACTGAAATATTTAGGTATTTGAAAATACATTTTCCCACTGCTGGGGGACATAGTTCAGTGGTTGAGAGTTTGACCAGCATGCATGAGGTTCTAGGTTCAATTTCCTATCTCAGAAAAAAAGTATAAAACACATTTTCTCCTTATGTGTACCTTAACTTGTAAATATAGCACACACACACACACACACACACACACACACACACACACACACACACACACCAGCAATTTTTGTGGTGCTGGGTGTAGCATGATTAATTAAAAACCCAGAGACAGAAATTGGGGTTCGGCCTGAAGATCAGAAAACCAAAACAGCCAGCCACTGGCTCTTGTCTCTACCTCTGTCTGAAATGGCGATCCTGCCTCTGGGAATCTTAGAATGAGACTGTCTCCTCCTGTATTATATTCTTCTCTAGGGCTGGGATTAAAGGCACGCACCACCCGGTTTCTATGACAAACTAGTGTGGCTACTGGGATTAAAGCTGTGTCACCACTGCCTGGTCTGTAAGGCTGACCAGGGTTGCTGTTTACCTTCTGATCTTCAAGCAAGCTTTATGCTGGGCGGTGGTAGCGCACACCTTTAATACCAGTACTTGGGAGGAGGCAGAGGCAGAGGCAGGGTGGATCTCTGTGAGTTCGAGGCCAGCCTGGTCTACAAGAGCTAGTTCCAGGACAGGCTCCAAAGCTACAGAGAAACCCTGTTTCGAAAAATGAAAACAAACAAACAAACAAACAAAAAGCAAACTTTATTTATTAAAATACAAATGAAATATTACTATAGCTGGGAATGGAATTTAGGGCCTCCTGCATGATAACCCATTCACTGGGGGATTCTAGGTAAGGACTCTACCACTGAACCACATCCCAGCCCCTCACTGGGGGGATTCTAGGTAAGGACTCTACCACTGAACCACATCCCAGCCCCTCACTGGGAGATTCTAGGCAGGGGCTCTACCACTGAGCCACACCCCAGCCCCTCACTTTGGGACTCTAGGCAGGGGCTCTGCCACTGGGCCACACCCCAGCCCCTCACTGGGGACTCTAGGCAGAGGCTCTGCCACTGAGCCACACCCCAGCCCCTCACTTGGGGATTCTAGGCAGGGGCTCTGCCACTGAGCCACACCCCAGCCCCTCACTGGGGACTCTAGGTAGGGGTTCTGCCACTGAGCCAGACCCCAGCCCCTCACTGGGGACTCTAGGCAAACCTCTACTATTGGTGTGTCACAGTCAACTCTACTAGGTGGATTTATAGTCACACTAAGCCACACACACAGTTCCTCGACTGGTCTGGAACTCTCTATGTAGACTAGGCTTGGCTGAACTCACAGGAATCTGCCTGCCTCCGCCTACCAAGGGGTGGGATTACATGTGTGTGCATCCTGCCTTTTTTCTTTTCTTTCTTTTTTCTTTCTTTCTCTTTTTTTGACAGAGGATCTTTGTAGCCCTGCCTGGCCTGAACTTTACAGTTACCTTGCTAGGCTTCTAGCCTGATTTATTTGTTTATTTTAAACTATATTTCTCAGCTTTTCTTTTCTTTTCTTTTTTTTTTTTTTTTTTTTTTTGGTTTTTTGAGACAGGGTTTCTCTGTGGCTTTGGAGCCTGTCCTGGAACTAGCTCTGTAACCAGGCTGGTCTCGAACTCACAGAGATCCGCCTGTCTCTGCCTCCCGAGTGCTGGGATTAAAGGCGTGCGCCACCATCGCCCGGCTCAGCTTTTATTTTCAAATATGGCAATATTCATTACCTGACAGATCAAGAACCTTTGGAGTCTCATAAAAATACAAAGAAACTGGCCAAAATGTGTGAAGTGCTGAGCTGTGAGGCTTTTAGCTGCCCTGCAATACCACACACGCTGGGGATTTATTTGCTCCCAAAGACAAATGTGTTCTCAAACACATGCTCTACTCTCAGAGTCCCAAAGCTGTAGACACATGCTCCATTTCGGGGGTCTGTGTCCCATATCTGACCCGGGAGGTCCTGCTGCAGCTGCTGAGCCTGTGGCCCCAGCTAGCAGTTGGGTGTTTCAGTACTGGCTCCAAAGGAAGGTTTGAGGAATCACGAGGGAGGGACTAAGGCAGGAATGGCAAAGCCGAAGGAGGGAAGGGAATGTGTGTGGGAGACCTTCCCATGGCACTCTGTCTCTTCCCATCTTAGGCTGACACGTGTGCGAGCAAGGCCGAGGCCTGGAGGAGCTGGGGCGTAAGTCCAGTTTCCCGTGTCTGTGTTTCGGGCCTTCTGCTGACTAAATTGTACAGCAAGGTCTCTGCGTGGATGAGGCCCACCAGGGAAAGAGCAGAATGGGAGATGACCTGAGAGGTCATGGGACCTCTCCCCACTTCTCTCTTTCTGAGTCTGGGTCTCCTTGCCTAGCCTGGAACTTGGTATGCAGACCAGGCTGGTCTCACACTCACAGAGCTCCTCCTGTGCTGGGATTAAGGGCGTGTGCCATCATGTCTGTTAGATTCATGTGATATTTCAAAGGTGTTGGCGGAATTGTCTGGCAACTGGAGCTGGGTGTGGCAGAAAGAGAAGGATGGAGAGCCGGTGACAACTTGCAAGGCCTCCGCTTGGGAGGGAGGAGGAGGCGGTTTGGTAATGTAGCCGAAGTTCCCTCTGGGACCGCCAGAGGGCACCCGAAGGTAAGAGAACAGCTACCAGGAGTCTCCTTCCACCTTCAAGAAGAGGCTTGTTTTTAACAGGCTTGGTAGGCCAGGCCAGCTAGCCTCTGAGTTTCTGGGCGATTACCGTATCTACCTTGCTACTCACAGTAGGATGGCCGGGATTACAGGTGTGCGGCCATTGAATTTGGCGCTGTATATAGGTTCTGGGGATCAGGTTTTCAGGCTTGCATGCCTGGCAAACACAACTGGGACTAGAGGTGTGCTCCACCACACTTGTGTTGTCCTGGAGCTTGAACCCAGGGCTTGCTTCATGCACACAAGGCAAGTGCTCCAGCATCTGAGTCGCATGTAAGCCCCTAGACTTACTATCATTATTTGTGTTGTTTTGACACAAGAGCTCACGGTGTGACCCTGGCTGGCCTTGAACTCACAGAGATCCACTTGTCTCCTGGGTGGGATGGGATTACAGTTGTGTGTCACCACAAGCAAATTTATTGATTTTTAAAACTTTACGGGCTGGAGTGATGGCTCAGAGGTTAAGAGCACTAGCTGTTCTCTCAGAGGTCCTGAGTTCAATTCCCAGCAACCGCATGGTGGCTCATATGTAATGAGATGTAATGTAGCGCCCTCTTCTGGCCTGCAGCCATACATGCAGGCAAAACATTGTATACATAATAAATAAGTCTTTTTTAAAAAACACTTTACTGCACTCGGGAGGCAGAGGCAGATGGATCACTGTGAGTTCGAGACCAGCCTGGTCTACAGAGCTAGTTCCAGGACAGGCTCCAAAGCCACAGAGAAACCCTGTCTCGAAAAACAAAAACAAACAAAAAAACACTTTACTTACTTTTAATTTTATGCATATGGGTGTTTTGCCTGAATGTATGTCTGTGAACCATTTGCAAGCCTTCAGAGCACAGACAAGGCTTTGGATTAGCTGAATCTGGAGTTGCAGACATTGTGAGCCGCCATGTGGTTGCTGGGAATCCAACCTGGATCCTCTAGAAGAGTAGCCAGTTATCTGAACTGCTGAACCATGTCTCCAGATCCAACGTTTATTTTTCTTATTTTTATTTATGAATATGTGTGCAAGTTTGTCATATGTACAATGCCTTTGGAGGTCTGAAGAGGGCATCAGATCCCCTGTAGCAACGCAAGTGCCAACACAGGTGCTGAAAACCTTAGGTCTTTTGGAAGAAAAGCAAGTGCTTTTTACCTCTGAGCCATCTCTCCAGCCCCAATTGATTATTTGATTGGTTGGATTGATTGACTGTGTGTGTGTGTGTGAAGTCAGAGGGAGTCCATTCTCACCTTCCACCATGTAGGTCCTAGGGATTGAACTCAGATTGTCAGGGTTATTGGCAAGTGCCTTTACCTGCTATCAATTGAACTAGCCTTTTTGTTGCTATTTTCTGAGATAAGGTTTTGTGTAACCTAAGCTGCCTCAACTTATGCTTCTCTTGTCTCAGTCTCCCCACTGTCAAGATTATAAATGCCCGGCTCCCGGTGGTGGAACTTTTCTTAGTCTATAATGCTCCGTGTGGCCTGGCCCCTGACCTCCCATTAACAGAGTGGCAGAATAAATGCAGGTGGGGGATAGGGGTTGATGGTGGTGGTGGATGAATTGACCAACTGAGACAGGGAGAATGACATAAGTAGTCACTCCCCTCCTTGGATGCCACCCAAGACACTGATTCTAGGCCGTTTTTAGAATATGCATGCCTCCACCCAGGCTCCCAGACCGGATCGGTTCTGCACATCCTGCTTTCTTTACAGGAAGTGCCCAACCTTGACTTCAGGACACCACACGAAACAGGTCAGGATGATGCTCTGCTGACCTCTGGTGGCCACTGGGAACAAGGCAGCGCATTCTCCGCAGGCTCGGACTAATGCCAATCCTGGCGTCTCCCACACTGGTTCTCACAGCTGCATGCGATATCCAACGCCTGGACGGCCAAGATGCGCAAAACCCCCCTTCCTGTTTCCACGCTCACATCCCCACTGTGTGCTTATACAATTGACTCTCATCTCAGTACCCCACGCTGGGATTCACTCAAATCTTTCTGGTTTGGGCTGGTATGTTCTATCCTGGTTACTGATGTTTTTAGTGATTTTTATCGAGATGGGGTTTCAAATTGTCCTTAAACTCAGAGTCTTCCTGCCTCAGCTTTTTGATTGTGGGGATTACAGGCATGAGCTTCCATACTTGGCTTAAGATTTTGCTGTTTATTATGGAATATCTTGCCACTTATTTGCTGTGCTAAGGATTGAACTCATAGCCTTCTTCTGCCTTGTGCATGCTAGGCACTCCACCACTTTTAACACCCCCAACCACTCCTTTGACTTTGAACTCATAGCCTTCTTCTGCCTTGTGCATGCTAGGCACTCCACCACTTTTAACACCCCCAACCACTCCTTTGACTTTTTATTAGGAGGCACAGTCTGGCTAAGCCTTGAGTTCCTCTGTGCCTAACAGGTCTGGGAAAAGGCAATTCTCCTGCCTCAGCCTGAGTAGCCAGGATGATTGGTCTGTAACATCAGACTTGGCTACTTTTCTTTTTATTGATTTAAAATTATTGTGTCTTACATTTGAGTACAGGAGCTGATGTAGGACAGAAGAGCAAGAAATGGTAGTTAGTAGTCTGCTGTAGGTGCTGGAAACGGAACTCAGGTCCTCTGCAAGAGCAGTATATTCTCTTAACCATTGACCCACCTCTCCAGTCCTATGACTTTGTGTGCTTTCTTCTCCTGATCCTTTCGTCATGGAGGCCTTCGTGAGAGCTCCCCTGAGCCTGCTGGGTTACAGCTGGAGCTGCTGACATGGAGGCAAGATTGCTGGCTTTTCCATTAAGAAATGGGTTCTGGAAGGCAGAGGTGTGCCCATGGCTGTCTCCCTGGGGCCTGGCACAGAGCACATGCTCTGGGACTCTGAATTAAATGGGTGGAGACGATCTGAACAACACTATCAGGTATGTTAGAGAAGTTTCTCATGCAGGGGTGGGAACGTGGATGCAGGAGAAATCAACTGAAGGTTACTTTCAGCTCTACATTGTGGTCCAGGCCAACATGGGTTCTACCAAACTAAAAAACAAAAAGGACAACTCGTGGGAGTTGCTTGTCTCCTTCTACTGTGAAGGTCCAGGGATCAAACTCAGGTCCTCAAGGCCTGGTTGGCGGTAAGTGCCTTTATCCAATGAGCCACTTCGCCAGCCTGGAATTAGGTGAAGGCATTCTGGATAAGAAGAGCCACAGACATGCCCCCAGTCTGCTGTGACTTGTCAGCACTCAGGAGGCTGAGGCAAGATTGCACGGAGTACAGGAATCAGGGCTACATATTAAGTCTTGGGGCTAGAGATGGTTTAATTGCCAAGAGTGCATACTACTTATACAGAGGACAAGAATCCTGTTCCTAGCACCAGTGTTAGACAACTCAGTACTCCCCTAGCTCCAGGGGATTCTACACTCTCTTCTGACCTGCACAGGCGCTGTGTTCATTCAAAAATGATTGTCTCAAAAAAACTAAAAAATAGGGGCTGGAGAGATGAATCAGGTTAAGAAAACTTGCTGCTCTTGCAGAGGACCCAAGTTCAGCTCATAGGGTGGCTCACAACTGCCTGTAACACACATAGGAGGCAGAAGCAATAGGTGGGTTTGTTTCAAGTTAGAGGCTGCCTGGAGGTGTTTCCCCATCCATTGGTGGTGCTATGTCTACTATGATCACAAGGCTAAGAAGAGGCATCATGGGTTTCTGAGTCCCTGTCATAGGCCAAAGTGTGTGGTGGTGGTCAGGTAAGTGTGTGGGGTTTACCAGAATCCAGGTCAACTTCAGCTTTGGCATTCTAGAGCACTAGAATGGAGGCAGAGGGATCAAAAATGTTGGTAACAGAACCACTTGTGCTTGATCTGTCAGACTCAGATGGTAGGAGGAATGACCGTACTTCACCAAGGTGTCCTCCGACTTCCTTCCCATGATGGACCATGCACACTCACTCACATATGTTTGAAAAAGGTTCATCTGTAGGCTGGACAAGGTGGTCCCATGCCTTTGATCCCAGCACTCCAGAGGCCAAAGCAAGTGGATATCTCTGAATTCAAGGCCACTGGGGTTTATATAATAAACTAAAGGTGAGCCAGAATTACAGGGTAAGACTGCATCTCCAGCAGGGTGGTAGTGGAGCACGACTTTACTCCCAGCACTTGGGAGGCAGAGGCAGGTGGATTTCTGTGGGTTTGAGGCCAGCCTGGTCTACAAAGCAAGTTCCAGAACAGGCTCCAAAGCTCCAAACCTGTCTCATCCCCACCCCCCCAAAAGAACCTACCTCCAACAAAAATCAAATTTGGGCAGCAACAGTGCACGCCTTTAATCCCAGCACTCAAGAGGCAGACACATGGATCTGAGTTCAAGCCCAACTTGGTCTACAGAGTGAATTCCATGACAGTCAGAACTACACAGAAAAACCCTCTCAAAAAACAACAAACCCCAAACAAGAAAAACCCCCAAACACACCCCCTCCATCTCCCCAAAGGTCTCCAACAGCATCTGGGGGGTGGAGTTAACAGGTAAAGTAGATCCAGCATGGATGATTTTGTGAGTGCACATACACATAACAGACAAGACCTCCCACAGCTAGCCCAAGCTGAGCTTAAACTTGAAATCCTCCTGCCTCAAGACACCCGGTTCTAGGATGACACGATGTTACTCTTTCAACATTTTCAGGGGTGGGTGGAAATGTTTTTGGTGGTGGTTTCTTTGCCCTTCCTGGTAACACTATCTTGGCAGATGGTAACCCTCTGCTGGCAGGAGGGTAGCTTTTAGGCTTCTAGCTTAGGATTTCCTCAAAGCTACCAGCCATCTGCAGCCCTCAGAATTCCATCCTATGAAACACTGGAGGGCAAGGCTGCCCCTAGTTGGCCGACAGGCTGTGCTGGAGACTGCAGCCCCTTCATTTCTTTCAGGCCTGTGTTTAATTTTTTTTTAACAAGATTGATTTTATTAACTATGGTACATATCACATAAGGCCTTTTCATTTTTTAAACACCATTCCCATTAAGACAAGTACAATACTTCATAGCAAATACATAATTTTAAAAACAAAACCAAACAAAAACCACCTCAGTCAAAGATGCTTTGGCTGCCAGGATGGCTGCCCATGCACTGAACAGGAAGGAGCCTCAGAAAACCCATGACTTGCTTAAAAAAAAAAAAAAAAGGCTGGAAATAAAGCAGCCATTCCTAAAGCTAACTAGAGGTCCTGGTTCGAGCCACCACGACACAGGAAATCATCGTTACACCCGCTTTACAGACAGGTTCCCACTTTCGCTGCAAAACAGAAGTATGGGCACACGGCCAGACTACTAACACACTTCAATATCATTAATGTTTCTGTTTGTTCTCAGGAAACTCAAAATATTTGTTAATCCAACACATATAAAGATCATGTAACATGTGAAAATACAAATACCAGGAAAAGAAGCCACAGCAGCACAATTCCAAATTTTCAAACAAGTTTTATTCCCATACAATCCCGAGACGTTTCCTTTGCTTAAAATGTACACAGGGAACATGATTCTTTAATGTGAACAATAACTTATGTCCTGGCTCCACTACTCGGGTGGCTTCATGGCTGGGGTAAGGGACCATCTAGGGCCTCTCACCTTGGCCTGTGAGGTCCCTGGCTGGTACAGTCCTGGACTGACCTAGCTCATCCCCGACCTTCCCCATGCACATGTGGGTAATGTGGAATGGAGAACACCCCCCCCCCCCGACCTGCCACCTGTAGATGACTTTGGGGAATGAGGATTGCAGCTGGCCCACTGTCAAGTTTTGAGGGTCTGGGGGCAGAGCACAAGGTACCCTGTGGGGTCCTTGGGGGAATGCAGGCCTTCTGGGATTCCTCCCATTAGACCAGGGGCGGAGGCACAGAATACAGGAGGGTAAACCCCACACCCTTGCCTACAAGCTACTCCAATAGAGTCACCCCCAGTAGTGGCAGAGACTGGGAAGGTTCTACAAGACTGCTGCTACTCTGCCTGTCTCTCCTGGGAGAATGGAGAGCATGGGGCAGACCAGCACCAGAACTTTCCATGTCCCTTAAAAGGCCGAGATAAGAAGGGTGGACAGTGCTGAAGGACTGTACACCACCCAATGTGCAGCACAAAACCCAGCCTTGGGAACTGTGGTGTTGTTGGGTGGCACCAGGCTGAGGTCACCTCCAGGGCTGCTGAGTAGGGCAGCAGTTGACCTGGCCACCCAAGCCCTGAATGCTCTCCTTTCTTTAGGTCCCCAGGTTGCCTTGCCATGAGCGGGAAGGTTACTCAGAGTATCTGAAGAAGCAGGAATGAGGTGCACCAGCCTGGTGTCTGCCAAGGTGAGGATCTGAGCTGGGTTCTCCTGGCCATGTGCCTGCCCCTCTTAGTCTGCCACCCATTGCTGACATTACATAGGCACATGCAGCAGCCTCACAGGAAGGTGGCTTGGGTCACAACTCTTCACGGTTGGATGGCCCCACCTCCATTTCTTTGAAGACCCAACACAGAAACTACTGAATGTAAGTCATTTTAATAGCGAGGTGCAAGGGGCATGAAGTCAGGGCAGGGGACTGTCTGTGACCTTAGTGGACGCAACCCACATTATGTTCCTGCTGACCCCAGGCCTACAGCACCCAAAACAGACCCTCAGGAAGGAAACATTTACATATAACACATTTGTACCTTGGGTTTGGTCTGGTCTTGGAGATTATACTTTGCAGGGGCAGCGTAGTGTTTGCAAGCACCTTATGTTGCCAAGTACTACAGACAGGAACACTCAGCTTCTCTAGGACAGGACCCTTTGCCAAGGGACAGTCATCCTCCTACCCTACAGAGGTAAAGGCAGGGTGGAAGTTCACCTGGGGCCCCTGGAAACATACCCACATGCTGTTTCTAAAGTGCAACGGTGAGACCCAAGATAGTGCTGTGTGACCCATGCCCCTCCTATGCCCAGGGTACCTTAGTGTCAGGTTTCATGGCCCAGTGCTAAGATTAAAGTAGGAGGCAGAGGCAGAGGCAGAGGCAGGAGCCAATTAGGGCTGCCACACCAGGAGCAGAGTGTGTGGAGGCTGCTGGGAGGAAGTGGCAAAACTGGGTCAGTATAGGGTGGTGACAAGCCAGGTACAGTGCCTCTGTCTGAGAACAGGATCCTCTGTGCATAACCAGATGCTCATTTCTGGAAGGTGCCATACCTGCCCATGTCCCAGACACTCTTGCTGGTTACATCTACAGCATGGGATAAAAGGACCCCACTTTAACATCAAACACGCCAACCTAGGTGCTGTGTGTACACACCTGTAGTTTTTCTATATATGTAGTGTTTCTATAGTGTGCTGGTTAGGTAGGGATCTTGCCAATAATTCCTCCAAAGGCTCTGTCTTCTCAGGGGGTGGACCTATGGGGGCCCAGTGGGTTTGCAGCCATTGTCCAGGTGTCCTTACTTTGCTGTCACACACAGACAAAGGGCTTTTTACCCAGTGGCCACCTGGCAGGTAAAGTGGAAACTTGAGGTCTATTTTCTTCCTGTGCTGTCTGTCTCTGTGGAGGGGTTCCATCTTTCTTCCAGTGTTCCTTTGCTGCAGGGAATGGAGCAGAAGCCTGGAAAGGAGTTGGGAGGGAAGCCACACACTGGGTCTAGGCACAAAGCTCTCTTCTTGCTGTGCTGTGGGCCATGCCAGTGCCCTGTGTGTACTGTGGGGTAGCAGAGCCAGAGCCCACAGGTTCCCAAGGACCCCTTTGCAGGTGTGTGTAGGTATGGAAAATGAGAGAGGACAAACTGGGAGGTGTCCTCTTTAGAGGGGCCAGCCCTGCTGGGGTATAACCTCTGCCCCTGGCAGAGGCTGGGGTGATGTCCCAATGATGGGGCCCTGACGCTGGTGCAGGCAGACAGGTTGGGCAAGGGGTCCAGGGAGCAGTGAGGGTACTGGGGCCGCTGTCTGGTCAGTTCAGTCCTCAGAGTGGTCAGGCCAAAGGTAGGGCCCCACAGCTTGCTACAGCCAGTACCAGGTGAAGATCAGGCTGCAGGGTGCTCGACTGCCCAGCCATGGCAGACACTGGCTAGTGCCATGACTGAAGTCTTAAAAAGGCGCTTGGCTGCAACCTCCAGCCCAGGGGACCTGATTTTGTTCAAGGCCAAATGCCATCCTGTCAAAAAGACGACTGGTTTTCCTGCCTCCTGGATGTGGTGGCTCACAGCGTGTGTTCGGCTTGGAGCTGAGAGGAGAGCAATGGCTGCATTGGGGACTGAGGGGTTGGAGGAGGTGACTGGGGAGGTGACGGCTGACTGGTAGCAGGTGTAGAGGTAAGGAAAGGGACAGTGGGAGCCACAGCTGAGGGGGAGCCAGGTGCAGCTCCAGGAGGCTCACTGATGGGCCGGTTGTAGAAGAAGAAGGGGCACTGCTGGATGAAGAGCTCGATGATGGTTTGGTAGGAGCGTGTGGCTGTGAGAGCGTCCATGCTACTGAAGTCGGGCCTCATCAGGGTGGGCCAGAAGCAGATAGACAGGTTCTCACTGGTCATGAGATTCACCTTGTTGTTGTGGCTGACTCTGCAGATGACAGCAAAGCCAGGTCAGATGTGCACAGGGCTTCCCTGCCTCCTAACCCTTGGGCTGATCCTGCCACTAGCTCTAAGGAGCCACAGAGTGCAGAGGCTGAGGACACACGGAGGCTCCACATGTCCCTGGAGGGTGCAGTGCATAGACCATCAACCAAAGTGGTGATGTTTGGGATGGGCAGAAAATTAGTGCATAACTACCCCTCTGCTGACAGATCCACCATGAGCAGACAAACCTGGGCACTGGTTAAGTGCTTTAATCAAATGACGATTATTCTACAGCAAGGCACCTCTCCTGATATGTGTTCTGCCTCACACCAGTATGGAGACATGGACAAGGAGCAGCTGTGAGAAGCTCTTGGAATTTTTGCTTTTGGGAAGTTTCTAAAGGCACCAACACCTGCCAGAAAAAACCCCAGCATGGGCTGGAGCCAGAGTTAGAAGGGAAACTAAGGATGCCAAGGGCCCTTGGCTATACCACTGGCCACTGCAGCAGTGAGTGGACCCTGCTGGCCTTCTCCTCTCCCTCAGTTAACTAACTCAAGATGCCTGTTTATTATAGGAGGAAAACTACCCAGCAGCATGATACTTACTTGTTCAGGTGGGAGATGACATATTTGAAGACTTCATGGTTTTCCTTTGGGAATTTCTTCAGCACCTCCTTAAGAGCATGTAACTTCTGTTCTCGGTCGTTGATTTCTGAGAGAGGAAATGAAAGGCTTTCAGGGTTAAGTCTGGTGGGTGTTCTGGAGGTGTAAAGTAGCTATGCAGCAGCTGGTGGTCACTCCAGGTGTACTCTGGCAACCCTCTGGGAGGGCAGCCCAGGGCTTTCTGACAGCTCCATTCCACCCTCATGCCCAGAGTCTGCATCCATGGTTGCACACCTGGACTGGGGTCCAGGCCACTTCTATGTCCCAGGCCCCTGCTGAAGGACAGTACTGTATGCCTGGGCTTCCTGCCCCCCTCCTGCCCCCCAAGATAAACCATCCACAGACTCTACCATAAAGAACACCATTCTTTGCTCATTGGTTGCCCCTGGAGACAGGCACCCCGATGCAGAAAGACCACTTGCTTCCTGGCCAGACGGGAGGGCACTGCCACCCACCCACACTGACAGACTATGGAAGGAGGGGGTCTGTTACAAGACCAGGGCTCTGTCCTTCCCTGCAGACATGAGGAACTTTGCACATGGCGCTGCTGGAGGGGCTGATGCAGACAGTGGGCGATTCTTATGCAGCTCATCAAAGGGACCACATGCCCCTGTTCTTACTGCCGCCTACTGTGCCCACTGAGGGTACTAATGTGCTGTGACAGGAAGCATGTCATCCATGCCATGCCAGGTCAGTCATCTCTACAATCTGCCCTGTTTTGAGGATGGAAAACAAGGAAACAGAAAGTCTGTGAAGCAGGGATTTGAACTGACCAGCTGCAGAACTGAGCTGAATTTGGCTCATTCTGGCAGGGAGGCAAAAATGGTCTAGACTCCATCAAGAGTAACACTTGATCAAGCCACATTTTTCTGTACATGGAAAGAGATCTTTATGGCCACTCAAGTGTGGGTTGACAGTGGCTAGCAGAGTAGCTTATGGGTAAAAGCTCTATCTGCTAAGTCTGATGACTTGAGCTAGGGCTTACAGGGTAGAAAAACTGACTCCTGTAAGTCGTCTGGTGACCTCCACTTGAGTGAACACGCCACACACTTACACAAGCCCCCAAAACAAAACAAAAACAAACTACAATGGCCTTAGTTTTATTGGGCACAGCCTCCTTGGACACCATTAAAACTGCCATATCTTCTTGCTTCAAACTCCTGGTGGTTCAGAGACTCAGCACACCATGCCTCCCAGGTGAAGGTCATGTGGGGCACTACGGTCTGCATCTCTGCCCCCCAGTCCCTGGAACGTTCAAGTGGGAGGATTGTCAGTTTCAAGTCAGCCTAGGCTACAGAATGAGACCCAGTCTCAACAACAACAGCAAAATATAATGATTAAAAATGGGGTAAGAAAGCCCCATCCCTAACCCAGAAGCTATTTCAATTGATAACTGTTCACAAATGAAATCATGGTTTTCTCTATCAGAGTCTCATTGGGTGTACAAAACACTCTTCAGGGCAGATCCCATGACCAGCAGTAGATGGCATTTCTGGAGGTTGTCTCCCAGTGCTTTGTCAGCCCCACCTGTCCACAACAAGTCCTTCCCATACACATTATGGTTTCTCATCCCATGTTTTTATGGGATTTCTGTGTGTGTCTCTGTGTTTGTTTCCTGAGTTTTTTCTTTCGCTTTTTTCTTCTGCTAGTTTGTTTTGTCCTATTCTGATTTGTTTTTAATTTATTATTATTTTTTTAGATGACTGTTTTCTAAAGAAAGAAAGGGTGGGGAAGTAGGAAGATCTGGGAAGAGAAATTATAATTAAAATATTGCACTAAAATAAAATCTACCTGGGTGGTGGTAGCGCACACCAGTAATCTCAGCACTTGTGAGACAGAGGCAGGGGGAATCTCTGTGAGTTTGAGTCCAGCTTGGTATACATAATGTGTTACTGAGTTCTGGGGCAGCCTGAACTACATAAATGAGACCCTGTCTCAAAACAAAACAAATCTATTTTCAGTTAACAAAAGGCCTTGGCTTCCTGACTGGGAACCTTTACAGTAGAAGACGTGTCAGGCCATAACTGGGTGCATCACACAGGAGTATGGTGCAAACTGGTTGCAGTTCAGAGCTCAAATCTGACTCAACCCTGATCTGGGTGCCTATCCTGTCAAGCACCCAGAATCTGTGAACCTGGGCAAGTGACACCTGAGGGCCCCTCAGTCTCCCGTCTGTAATAGAGATTGGAGGCAGCGAGAGGTTCGAGGTAAGCTCAGAGGTAGGCACCTGCAGGGAACCTGAGCAACGGAACCTGTCTGCCTGTAAGATGACGGAAGTCACAGGACCTGAGGTGAACCAGTCAGTACCAGTTTCTAACCCGAGTTGCTTCAATGGTTCAGCCTCCATGGATAATCCACAGCCCCGAGTTTTAAAATCATTTGCTGTGGTGTTTCAGTAAGAAGTCTGTTTAGGACGAGGAAGCCATGGGGAGGGAGGACGAATGACTGACTACAGAAGAGCACATGAGAATCAAGAGCAAGACTCACTTTCACTGACTAGAGTTAGTGCACCTCTTTCAGATGCAGGCTTGCCCAGGTCCCTACAGTACACTGTGACACAAACACAGCTGTGTCTCTTTTCATCAGGCACCTGTGGAGCAGTATCTCAGACAGCAGACTCATGCAGGAAACAGTCCTGGAGGAGCAGAAACAGGTGTGTCCTTTCTTTCTCCCTGGGGAGCCCTTCTGATACTCATTCATGTCCCTCCCTTGGAAAGCTCATCCCCCTCCCCCCTCCTGTGAACTCTTAAGTCAGACGCCCAAGAAAGGCCTAGATGGTTCCTGACCTATATTCCCTCTCCCACCTGTTTGATTCTCTGCTGGTCCCTGCACTCATTAACACTGAGGAGCACCAAGTGTTTGGTGGGAGGACCACAAGGGGCTCTTCCTAGCCAAGTTTGGCTCTGGGCCAAACTAAAGCATGGCTGATTCCTCCCTCTTAAGGTGCTGGGGATGGAACCTAGGACCTTGTACATGCTAGACAAACAGTGTACAACTAAGACAGATCCCACTCCACCACTGCCCTTTTTTATTTTGCCCATCCTCTTCTCAGTCAGTACCTAGCACAAGCTTCTTCCTGTGGAGGAGGCTAATATCTAACCATAACCAATCAAAAAGAAGCTGGTTTGAGCCACAACTGTCATGACACCATTGCACCAATGGACACACCTTGCCAGGCAGGATGGTATGATTTTTTTTTTTTTTTGGATAATTCAAGACAGGGTTTCTCTGTAGTTTTTGGTGCCTGTTCTGGAACTAGTTCTTGTAGACCAGGCTGGCCTCGAACTCACAGAGATACGCCTGCCTCTGCCTCCCGAGTGTTGGGATGAAAGGCGTGCGCCACCACTGCCCGGTGGCAGGATGGTATTGTAACAGGCAGGGTTGAACACTGGGTGAAACTGTTGATGTCTTTCTCCCACAGTAGCCTGCAAAGCACCTTTTAGCACTATGCAGAATAGCCAGCAGAATTTTCGCTCAGTTGAGGTTCAACAACAGGATCTTACTGAGTTATGGTGAGCAATCAACCATTATGGTAATATCCTGTGATGTTCTGGATGCTTCCCTGACCAGTAACTCAGGGAGGTATCCCATGCCTGGCAATGAGATTTCATTTAGGATCCTCTGTCTTTTGGGAGACAGAGGATGCTTATATCTGCATGGTGTTATAGGGCCTGGAGGACCATTTCCCAGATGCTTCTGTGCAATCCTCAGCAGACATCCAGGCAGAAAGTGGGGCTGGATCTCAGCTCTGCTCTCTGCTGTAGACTCCCTGCCGTTCTTGTCCAGTGAAAGGAAGGGAATGGGGCACTCAGGTGAAGTCTACATACACACAATGCAGCTGCTAACATCTGAATCTTCAGGAACCCATAACCCATAAGGAAGAGGAGAGGAAGTCAGGTCTATCAGGGACCCTATAAACACCCTTAGAGTATATACAAACCAGGGCTCTAAAAGGCACAAAGAACTAGCTGTAGTGGCACACACCCTAAATTCCAGCACTAGAGAATCTGGGACAAGAGAATTCAGAGTTTGAGGGTAGCTTGGACTATAGGAGACTTTGTCTAAAAACAACATAAAACAAAGAAACCAAACAAAACACAAACTAGTTGGGCATTAGTGGCACACACCTTTAATCCCATCACTTGCTAGGCAGAGGCAGGTGGATTTCTAAGTTCAAAGTCAGCCTGGACTACAGAGTGAGTGCCAGGACAGCCATGAATACACAGAGAAACCCTGTCTTGAAAACCAAACCAAATAATCAAACCAACAAAAACCCAAACTAAGGAAAAACAAAAAGGTATAAGAACTCATTTTGGCCATAAAACCTGGCAAGGACCCTGATTCCCATTGTCCCCACTCTGGCTGCTTACTGCCAGCCGAGTTCCAGGCTGGGAACTGTTGTTTTCCCCTCAGTGCCTGGAGTGGAGGTTGCTGACCGTCTGCATATTTATGCTATTGGAAAAGGAGAAAGCTGGGCAGAGGCTTGAGCAATGTAGGCAGGCCCCAGGTGTGTCCCTGTCTTCCTCCCATGTGGCACACAAGATTACGGCTAAGGCAAGACTGGGACCACCCTTGGCTTGGTTTAAGAATAGAAAATTCAGACTATTCTGGAGGCATGATCATGCAGTAAGCTGGGCAGTGTTCCTTCTCTACCAGACTGTAGTTGAAACCATATCCTGTCTGTCACTGCTATGTGTCTCTGTCCACACAGGGCCCATTACACAGGCATATACTTGAAGTGAGGGACATAGCATCTCTGAGAAGTTATGTGGACAGACAAGAGAAAGCAACAACCTAAGACAGAATGGGAATAAGAACCTACAGGATAGTGAGGGTCATCTATCCCCAAACCTTGGCTGCTCATCTGCCTACTGGAAAAGGTAGATGATAAGGCTGCATTGAGAACAATATCCCTTGGATGACCAAGCACTGGCAGCTACAGGTCCTTGGCCTGGAAGCCTGTGGGGAGCAGATGGACGAAGACTCTGGACAGGGAAGGGGTTGGTGGTGGAGAAGAGTAGAAGGAAAGAACAAACAGCTTGGATACAAGTCCAGTTGGAATGAGGTGTAGGAGGAGAACACAGAGCCCCCCACTTGCTGCCTTAGATCTCAAACTTCTGCCTAAAGCCATAGTTCATGATTCCCCATTCTTACTACTCCCTGCCTCTCCCCCATCACAGAACTTTCTGCACTTGTAGTTCAGTTTGTTTGAGTCGGTCTACAGAGGACATCAGCTTCCAACCAGTGAAAGCAGGAACTCAAGTTCTAGCTTGCCAGTCCCCAGCCGTGTGACCTGGGCCTCCAGCCAAACTGTGTCACTCTGACAGCCTCGGGCTCCTCTGTACCATGGAGAGACAATCCTCTACCTCATTGGTGACTAAGAGCACACACCAATACCCAGCAAAGCCTGTTGTACACAGCAAGCAGCAATCTGTGATCTCTGTTGGTGCCTGAGTCTCCATGTGACCTTGACTAAGCTGGAAAGACAACTGGCAAATAATCACACAGATTCCCTTGGTGGGCACTCCAGTAATGTTCAATATTGTGAAATTCCGATGCTTACACAACAATCAGACAATGACCTTGGTATCTGTTGCGATGGGTTGTGGAACCTCATGCAAGCCTGAATACACAGACGTAGGTACTCTGAGGCAGTAAGTGAAAAGAACTGGTCAAGTTGCTGTTGCCATGGAAACCCGTGATACTATAGAGCATGGCCACCTTCTGTCTACTATGTTCCTTGACACAACTTTTTCATTGTCTGGTATCTGACTCAGCTAAGACCACCTCGATCCATTGAGCCCCATGCTCCACTTGCTGCTTCCGCTGTGAAGTGCTGTGTCAGTGAGTTCCCTTTCTCCCGACCCTCTTCTGTCAGGCTATCAAGAAAGGATAGACAAGAGGTGGCCCAGCTGACTATCAGGGCCCAGAAAGCATACAATGTAGAGGAAGCTATGAGACTCCACCCTTACAGGCTGCTATACAGCCTCCTTATGAGCTGTGGGAACCTACAGAGTGGGTGGCAGAAGTGTTGGGAGGAAGGGAAGTGGGCCCCCTATCAGCAGCACCCTCTCCTGGCCCTCCACAAACAAAAAGGTGCCATGTCAGCTGTTTCAAGAAACAATGGCATTATGTTGGGTGCCAGTACTCGACATACCTCTAGATGGCGCCAGGTCAAGACAAATGTGAGAACTGGGTACCAATCAGTGAACCTCCTCTAACTTCCCTTAGAGAGACAGCATGAGTCTGATACGGGTACCAACTCCCAGGTAAGTGGGCAAAAAGGAATGGCTGGCGGATGTGGAAACAGGCTGTGAGCAGGTAACCTGAGCCCTGCACCCTCCACAGCTGGGATAGCTTCCTTAGAGGAGCAGGGACCCAGGAATTGGAGCCCTTGACCTATAATCTTACCACAGCCTTGAGAGTACACTGCTTGAGTTGGGCAGTGATGAGCTAGACCAGAATAGGGACCCACAAAGGGATACTGTTATTCTTTCAGTCCCTGCCCTAGCCACGCCCACTCCCATAACCTCTGACCTGCCCGTCACCATCTTGGAACCCTTCCTCTTTCTGCTTCCTTGGCGGCGTGTGCACGCGTTTTCTCTCTCTCTCTTCTTTTATCTCTTTTCTCTTCTTTTATCTCTTTTTTTCTGTCTTTCTTTCTCCCTCTTCCTTAATAAATACTTATGGCTATTTCCTGTGTTTACGTGTCTGTTACCTGCCGCCACCGTGGGCGCGGTGCGTGCCCTCCTGTAGCCGCTTTCTCATGGCGGGCTCCGCCAGCCCGCCCAGGGATCGTTTGTAGCCGCTTTCTCAAATGTTGTTCCTTTTGGAAACTACAGCTCTCAGATTCCTCCTGGATTACGGACACCTGTGCGCGCAGGCGTGCGCAGGTGCAGGACATTTCTCCCAGACACCCTTGCGTTCTTGTTAAAAAGCGAGCTTCCACGAGGTCTCGCTCTCTCTTGCCCTTTACCCTTGTGTGTCTTGCACACCTGTCCCTTATTGTGCTCCCTCCCATTAAAGCGCACACACGTGGGAGCCGCGTGTCTGTGTCTCCTCCTTTCGTGCGTGTTTTGTCTGTCCTGTGTTTGTCTCCACACACACACCCGCTTTAAAAGAAGAATAGATACTCCTTTCAACAGTTGTGGAGAAATTGCTGTTTCTCCCTTGGGTTTTCCTTCTCTTCTCCTCACAAGGGCAAAGGCTTCCTCTGGCTAAATAATAATAATAATATCAAGTGCCCTGTAGTGACAGCTCCAAGAGGCCAGGGCCTTCATGACACATGACAGACCCAGACAATAAGAAAGCATCCCACACAATGGTCATCCTAGAGCACAGGTTCTCAACAATCCTAATGTTGCTACCCTTTAATACAGTTCCTCATGTGATGTCCCAACCATAAAGTTATTTTCTGTGCTACATCATAACTGTAATTTTGCTACTATTAACTGTCATGTAAATATCTGATATGGGAACCCCATGAAAGGGTTGTTTGACCCCCTAAAATGGTTGTGAACCTCAAGTAGAGAACCACTGCCCTAAAGACTGCCATTAAAACTAGAGGTTCTAAGTCAGGTATGGTAGCACATGCCATAATGCCAGTCTAGGGGAGGTAGAAGCAGCATGATAAGATTGAGGGCACCCTAAAATATCTAAGACATTACCTCAAACAAACAACAAAAAACCCTGGAGTTACTTATGTGCTGCAGAGCCCTGTGATCCTCTGGCTAAGGCCACTGGAGGTAATCACCACCAGCTTTCCTCCAACCCACAGTAATTTTCTTCTCTTAAAATTTTTTAGATTTATTAATTTTATTTTGTGTGTTTTGCCTGCATTCATGTTTGTGCAGTACATGTATACCTGACACTCTTAGAAGTCACAAGAGAGCTGGGCGATGGTGGCGCACGCCTTTAATCTCAGCACTTGGGAGGCAGAGGCAGGTGGATCTCGTGAGTTCGAGGCCAGCCTGGTCTACAAGGGCTAGTTCCAGAACAGGCTCCAAAGCCACAGAGAAACCCTGTCTCGGGGAAAAAAAAAAAAAAAGTCTCAGAAAAAAAAAAAAAAAAAGAGGGAAAGAGAAATGTGAATGGCACCAAGGCTATCCTCTAGTCTACACACACACACATACACACACACACACACCTACAAAACAAAAAGACAGAGAAAGGGAAATTATTTTTCCTCTACTTCAGCTAAGCCATCAATCTTCTTCCATCTATCCACATTAGTGCTTACACTGTGGATTACATGCCTTTGAGTTTTGACTGGAATTTATGCTACTGACTTTTCTGCATATCAGGCCTTTGGTATGAACTGGAATGAAGTTCCCAGCCCCTTTACTTACACCATACAGAATCAGTCATGAAGCTTTTAGGCTCCTAATACAGTGAATTGGTCCCTCATGGGATAATGATGAATCTATATGTGAAGGGATGTGTTGCCCTTTGTGATATTTAATATAGATTTAGAACTTGCCTGGACCTCTAGTGACTTGGGAGGCAAACCTTTATATATGTCTTTGTGTGATTGTCTATACTGGGTTAATTTAGGAGAGAACACTATACCAAAATAAGTGTGTGAGGGGACACTTTCATGAACTGGAGAACTGAACTGAATGTGTTGAAGCCATACAAAGCACCAGCATTCATCTCTGTCTATTGACTATGGATGCAAAGTAAAGATAAAATTTGGGAATATCATACAACACATAACTGATATTAGTTGAAATTTAACCAATTCTATTATTTTATTCTTTAACACTTTACTATATAGGAGTTGTCAAAATAAAGTGCAGATAAGGCAGAAAAAGAAAAAAAATTAATGACAGAAAAAAAAATAGTTTCGTCTTATATAACCTGCACATTTGTGAATTTGTTCCATTTGCTTTTTTTTTGAACAAGGTATCCTTAAGTTGCTGCTGTGAAATTATGGCTTCAGTGATTCTCACATCTCTGCCCCATGAGTGCTGGAAAGAATCATAAGTATGAGACATTATGACTGGCATATCAAATCACTCGAGGTTTTGTCTCTCAAGTAACTGTTATAAACAGCCAGTGTTGAATGTTCATGCTATATGATTGGTTGAAAACATTGAGAATAGAAAAGTCTCTATCATGCTATTTCATACATATTTAAAATGAATGATGTTCCAATTATTAACAGAAGGAATATTTTGGGCCAACAATTATACCTAGAAAATATAAATTAATAAATGACAGCTGGAATACTGTCAGCTGAGGTTACACTAAACTAGAGCAGCCTTGAGGAGGTGATATGGATTAGTTTAGCACAGACGTGGAAATTATTGGGAAAATGAAACCATTGCTTAATTATTCATCACACATATTGAACTCTGTCAATCAAAACAGTTTCGTATGTCATCTTTCTAACC
>NW_026068211.1:712866-831362 GCF_014885135.2 Alexandromys fortis
AAAAAAAAAAAAGAAGTTTCAGCTTTACCCCAAGGAGCAAACTAAGGGCAGACATGGAGAGTCAGCCATAGCAGAGGGACAGGGACGGCATCCAAGTCAGATGACAAATTTGGGGATCTGCAGCTGCCCTGGGGGAACACTCAGAAAAGTGTTTCTGTCAAAAAGGCAGGGCTGTCTGGAGTCTCTCTCCAGCTGCTGTACTCACTGTGTGCTTCCACCAGGTCAATCTGCATGCTGTATGGTACTAGGGGGTCTGGTAGCTCTGAGAAGAAGCTCTTCATGGCCCCTGCCACAGTGTTCACAGTGAAATCTTTCTCTGCCAGGTCGAGATTGTGGTCTGAAAGCAAGTCAAGAAGTGAGACCAGACCCATCTAGGTTACCAGAAGCCACCAGAAAGGTCACAGAAAGGCTTTTAGATGTTGCCCAGGGTACAGACTACAGAGGAGCTGGCAGCCTGGGTTCACAGACATGACTGGAGAGGTTTCCTCTAGTCCCCTAGGCTACCTGCTCATCCCACTGGGTTCTGATGAGCTTCAGCTCCCCCCTCCACCTTACTTCCCTTTCTGCCAGCCATGTGGTCACTGTCTCATTCAGATCCTGATGAAGGGAGGAAGAATTCACCATTTCCATCCCCCTGGTTCTTCCCAGCCTATAACTCCACTGAACCCTCTTCTCATTTTCCCATTTTCCTTCTCTTTCTAGCCTCACTGTGTGACGATTCTGTAGGACTTGTTACAGATGGCCAGCAAATGTCCTTTTCTGGACTACCAGCTGTTCAGATTCTTACAGGTACAGTCATGTACCACAAAACCATGATGGTCAGCAAAGGTCCTCTAAGAAAATTCCATGTGGCTTATTGTAAGTGTACTATGTGACACTTGCCCAATGAAGAACACACTCCTGATGTTCAAAGAGTGGCACATGATTATAAGGTATCACTTTCAAGTGGCTCATGACAGCAGCAGGTGAGTTGTCTGTTCCAGAAGCTGGCCCTCCTGTAACCTCTACTTTTCCCTATCTGGCTGCTGAAAGTTGAAAGTAGAGTATTCACTGTTCTGCTGGCCTAGTAGCATGGCTTGGCATTCAGCGTGGGCACTTCTCCAATTAAGAGCTGAGTCGCTAGCTGAAAGCCTCTCACACTTGACCTCTCACAACTTAGGAGCAGGTTAGTCACACCCAAAGCTGGTGTGACTAAGAAGTCTAAGCCCAGTGCCTCAGTTATCTTGAAATGTTGCTTCACTTTCTCCCCCACAGGGCCATTTTGTGGTTGATATAGACATCTCTGGTCTGTCAAAAAGTATTGGATCATTAATTCAAATGCTACCTGGTCCAACTCAAGGAAACAAGGCCCTTCCAGAAGTGAGTCAGGGCCAGGGAAACCTCTAATGGTGGCTGTGGATGGCAATGGGAAAGTATGCTGACAGACCTGGTATCCCACGGCAGGGGGAGGGAGGCACATGTGGCCTCTGTGTCTGAGCCAGGAGTACCCAGGCCCTGTTGGCAATCCAGCCATGGCATCTGCTTTAGACTAGTAATGCACAGACAGGCTGTGACTCACCTTGATCGAACTGTCTTTGCAGACTTTCCATTTCTGACTTGTTCCCACTGACCCGGTAGATGCCCTCAGTGCTCAGTCCTGTGGAGAAAGAATAAGCAGGTCCCATGAACCAGAGTTGGAGAGCAGGACGGGGCTGACTGAGGAGGTCACAAGGTTCCCACTACAACAGAGAAACAGAGCTAGCAGTGCTTTCCTGCTGATGCTTCACTTAAAATACCACAGTACTGGATCCCACCCTCCTTTTACTTTAAAGGTAATGGCTCATGTAGTTCAGGCTGGCCCTGAACTCCTCATCTTCTTGCTTCCAGTTTCCAAGTGCTAGAACTGTGTTTGCTTCTACATTTGGCTTAGCACTTGCTGGAACCTGATATACAGACCAGGCTAGCCTCAAACTCCAGAGATCTACCTGCCTCTGCTTTCTGAGTGTGTAGTGTATCACAACACCCCGCCAACACTGCCCACATTTTAATGTAGTCGTTTACAGTATTTTACTAAAAAAGAAAACTTGTATGTATGAGAATTTTTCCTGGGTATATGCCTGGTGCCATTGAAGGCCAGAAAAACAGTGCTGGAATATTGAACCCAGGTTCTCCTTTGGAAGAATAGTCAGTGCTCTTAAGTGCTGAGTCATCTCTCCAGTTCCTTTACTTTTATCTAAAAACAAATAAACCCCAAAAAACACAACTAAGTTTTGTATATGTGTACATATGTCACATGAGTGCAGTACCTATAGCATACAGAAGAGGCCACTGGATACCCTGGAGCTGGAATTATAGGTAGTTGTGAACTGCCTAAACTTACGTCCTTTGAAAGAGCAGCCAATGTTCTTAACTGCTAAGCTGTTTCTCCAGCCTGAGTGTTTTTCTGTTAAAAATAAAGATTAAAAAAAAAAAAAAAAAGCCAGGCATGGTAGTAACACCTATGCTCCTAGAAGGTAGAAACAGAGGTAGAAGGATCATAGTAAGTTTAAGGCCAGTCAGGAATACATAATGAGCTCCAGGTCTCCATGCACGAGAGTGAGATCCTGTTTCAGAAAGCGAAATGGGGCGCGGTGAGACAGCTCAGCAGGCGAAGGCATTGCCGAGGTTGACGGTTTGAAATTCTTTCTTTCTTTGAGACAGGGTTTCTCTGTGTAGTCCTGGCTGTCCTCGAACCCAGAGATCCTCCTCCCTCTGCATCCCAAGTGATGAAATTTAAAGGCGTCCATCACCATCACCTGGTGACAGACTGAGTTTAATCTCTGAAACCCACTTGGTGGAAGAAGAAACACTTAAGTCCACACCCAACAAAATAAATAAAAAGGGCTAGAAGTGGTTTAGTGCTAGAGCACTTGCCACTATGAGTGGGCTTCTGTCCCAGTGCCAGAGGCACAGAAAGCAGAAAGGAAGGCGCAGTGTGCCTCACCTCAGTTGCTACCTTGCTGTGTGTGCACTCAATAAGCTTTTCTTGACTCCAAAGAAACGAACAAACACTGTCCCTTCTTTCACATACAGAGCACCCTGAGAACTTTTCCTATAAAATTCAGTGTGTTCATGTATTTAAAAAATAGCTCTTAGGAGCTGTAGTGTAGATCAATGGTAGAGCACCTGCTCTGGTTTAATCCCCAGTACCATAAAAACAAAAGCACAAAACAAGAATGTAGTGCACCAGGAGCTTAAAGATCCCAGTATACACAATGAATCTAGAAACAGTTCCATCCTAGTTTAAGTTCTCCTAGGCTTTCACTGGTAGAAAGCCTTAAGCGGTGTTTCTGCAGTGGTGGGGAGAAACCGCCCCCAGTCAAGTATTCTACCATAAAGCACTCCCACACCACACCAAAGCCTAGGCTTGTTTCTCTTTTTTATTTTCGAGATAAGGTTTTTCTGTGTTAACAGTCCTAGATGTCCTGGAACTAGCTCTTGTAGACCAGCCTAGCTTCCGAACTCGCAGAGACCCGCCTGCTTCTGCCTCCTAAGTGCTGGGATTAAAGGCGTGTACCACCAATGCCTGGTACCTAGGTTTATTTCTTACTATTCACACTTAGGATTTTCCTCTGCAGTGCTTCTCATTTTGCACTTGAGAGGGGTCTTTGAGTATTAAATTATGTTCCTTTTCCTACCCCCTTTTCTATTACTTTTTTTTTTTAAAAAGACAATTTTTTTCCATCCATCTTCCTTTCTTTTGTTCAAGTGTCTGAAGAACAGCTCAAGTGGTTGTTGTAACTTATTTAGTGGCCTGAGCAATGCAAGTTCCAGATCACTCCTCAGTGACAAGAGGCACCCGTACAGCATCAGATTAGTATGCGAGCTGAAGAGGTGGTGTGTTTCATTCAACCAGACATCCTTCCCTTGGTCATAGCTTTTCTCAACTCTGCTTGTTCTTCCTTCTTGACGTCTTCAGCATCCCTGCAGAGATGGTACTCATGGGAGATTAGTGCCATGAATGTGCAGAACTTCCGGGCCCATCAACCACCATATCAGACCCACTGAGTGAACTCTCTTGTTGCATGGGATAGCAACATCCACACAGCAGGAGAATCTGAGTCACACAGTGATGGTAGGCAGATTGATATAAGATGCCTCAGTGAGGGCCTGGCAGTCAGCCCTGGGATTTGTCACCACAAGAAGTCATGACTTCCTTAAGTTCCTGAAGGCTGCTTAGATCTGGTAAACCAAGGACTTGGAGTGGCCACCGTTCTTGGAGATGATGCTGACATCAGAGCTTCTCTCAGGCCCTCTTCAGATTTATGATGCAAACACCATCACCTTCTCTTTTGTAGATATGCTGTTTTAGTTCACAGCCAAGGTTGGGGCCACCTATTTGGTTCCTGATGTAAGGAATTTAAAGAAAACTCCTCCACCATTTGCAGGACCATCAAAGACTCTGGACATGATGTGAAATTTTTTTAAAAAATTAAGACAGGAATCAAAAACAACATTGAAATGGGCGTGGTGGCACATACATTTAATCCCAGCACTTGGGAGGCTAAGGCCGGCGGATATCAGCTGGGTCTATAGAGTGAGTTCCAGGACAGCCAAGGCTGCACAAAGAAATCCTGTCTTGAAAAACCACTACCACCACCAACACAAACAAAAAAAAACTAAACAAACAAAAACTTGTATTCTTGTGTATGGGTATGTGCATGTGAGTGCAAGGTGTCCTTGGAGGTCAGAGGCATCAGGTCCTCTGAAGTTGTGAGCCACATGGTTTGAGTGCTGACAATCAAACTTGCTGTGTCACCACAGGTCTTATACATGCTAGACAAAATCCCTATCAACTGAGCCACAGCTACCGTTCTTTCAAAAAACAATGTTAATGCTGCCGCTGCCAACAATGATGATGTCTCACTAAGTGGCCCAAACTGGCCTTGAGCTCATGGTTATTTTTTTGCCTCCACCTTACAGGGATTATAAAAACATGCCATTCATTCTTCAATGACTTAAAGATGTCCTCAGACACATTTAACTTTCTACCCATTTCACACCTTAGATGACACATCACAAGCCCCAGGTATGTGACAGCAGTGTCCAGTTTTCATGAACTAGTCTGAAATAATTTTCTAAACTCTCTTCCTTGTCCCTAAATATTAGCCCTCTTAATGTGGCGACACGATGGAGTCATATGTCCCAGGATGGGAAGGCACTTTTGGCACTGTATTAGGAGCCTGCAGCCTCCATTGGGTCAGGCATCCCCATCCTCTGCACAAGAGGGCAGAAAAGAAAGCACACATTGGCTCTCTGGAAAGGAACCAGGGTGTGGGCTGCAGCTTCACTGCAGGATCATCACAGGGGCGGCACATCTGAGAATAAGAAGCTAGCTCCAGAACATCAATTAATCATCAGCTCAGCATTTCCTGTAAGCGGCCTGCCTGTTTGTTTTACCAAACCTCATTTTAAAATAGCAATCCTGCTGCTGTTGTACCCAACGCCACGGCATAATTTAGGAAAGGTATCATTAGCCTAGTGAGCATAATTTATTACAACTACCACTTAGAATCAATTAAAAACAAACAGCACTGAAAGCTGACTGTGCCTATCATGATGGCTAAAAGTGACCAGTGGGCCGGTAAATGGGTGGAGACCCAGATGCTATACAGAGTACGGCCACTTGACAAGGACCTGAGACCACACAGAGAACAGAGAGGACTGAGCAGAGTCCCAGGCATACATACCAGAATCCAGCGGGGAATGCCAGGGTCATCACAAACACAAACAGAAAATTCTAGAGTGGCTCACACCTGCCAGCAGAATTCTTACTAGTAGTGGCTGGAATGCATTGTATCAATCAGAGAAATGGAGACTGAGGCACCCTGCCTATCATAAGTCTCCAAAGAATCCTTCTATATTATAGCCCATCTCACCCAGCAGCCTTCCCTCTTTTAAATATCTCTACTGGTTTCAAGCATTTTCTCTGGGGGCTGAAGAGAGGTGGATCCTGGGGGCTGGCTATACAGCAAATCTAGCTAAGCCAGCAAGTTCCAGATTCAGTCAGACCTAATCTCAAAAAATGAGAGCTAAGTAAGAAAGACACCTGATGTGTTAAACCTATGGCTTCTGCCTGAGTAAGTTGTGCATTCGTGTACACACACGAAATAACAGAGTGGCCAACATCACTATTTTCAAGTATCTGAACACTGCCATATACAACTGTCATGTTCCAATGGCTCTAGGGAGCAGAGATATGACTAAGAATGGAAAATACAGGATGGCAAATATTCTCTCAATACATAAAGTAACTATTTTTTTAAGATTTATTTATTTATTATGTATAAAATATCCTCAGTATTCTGGCTACAGGCCAGAAGAGGGCACCAGATCTCATTACAGATGGTTGTAAGCCACCATGTGGTTGCTGGGAATTGAACTCAGGACCTTTGGAAGAGCAGGCAGTGCTCCTAACCACTGAGCCATCTCTCCAGCCCCCATAAAGTAACTATTAATAGCAATGGATGTCATTTAAATGGCCCAGAATTTTTTATTTCCCTCCTTAGTGGATAAGCATCTGACTGGGATGCTGTTTAAGATTAGTATCTGGCCCAGGGAGGTGGTACCCAACAATAATCACAATAATGAACCATGTGCTAAGTGCTCACGCAGAATGAGACCTGGGTGCTCAGTGCTGGTTATACATCTGTACAGTTCTCACAATAACTCCTTAAGGCAGGCTGCCACCAGTTCCACCAGACGGGAACACTGAGGTTAACAGATGAAGTAACATATACAAGGTGGAAAGCTTTTACAGACATGATCTTCATTAACCATGTTGTACTCTACCATTTCAGTTGGGTATTTTAATATACTCTGGCTTTCCAGTTTTTGAAATGTAGCCAGCATCAAGAGCAGGAGAGGGGGCTTGTATAGAACAGACAGACACCAATGCCCTGGTTTGCTTTTCAGGGGAACAACACAGTTCTAAATGTGGCTCTAGAAAGTGGCCACTACCTAAATTCCATGAGTATCAATGAAACCAAAGGGCAATCAATACAGGCAAAACAAAAAGATGCTTTAGGAATAAAGCTTGTTCAGGAAATGCTGTGGCTGCTTTAAAAAAAAATTAAAATTAAAAATACATATAACTTTAAATTGTGTATGTGTGTGCATAAGAATGCAGGTGACCCAAGGACCCAAGGCCAGGTGTTGGGTCCCCTGGAGCTGGAGTTATGAATAGTTTTGAGCCATCCAATTTGAGTGCTGGAAACCAAGCCTCTGGAAAAGCAGCACATATTCTTAATCATCACTTAAGCAATCTCACCAATGAATTTAACCATGGTTGGCCACACCCACACACCCAAGTCAGGTGTGGTAGCGTGCACCTTTCAACTTAGCACTCCAGAGACAGACAGATCTCTGGGAGTTTGAGGCCAGCCTGATCTACATAGTGGGAGCCTGTCTTGACTACTGTCCAGACTACAAAACAGGGAAAAGCAAGATCTATTCCTTCTTTCAGTAAGAAATTACTATTGCTTTTTGTCCTTTTGGCTATGACCAAGTGTGACACCATTAGCTTACTAAGCATGCACATGACAGCCAAGTTACTTTACAAAGGTTTTAGGCTTGCTCCAAGCTAGTTTGGCTATGAATGGCCCCTTTTCACTCTTCAACTATCTAGTTCCTGAGAGAGGCCAGTGGCATGTTGTCATACAGGAGCCTAAAACTTGAGTGGGAAAATTGGCTCTTGGCCTAACTCCCCTCTCATCCCAACACAGGGTTTTTTTCTACATAGCCTTGGCTAGCATGGAACTCACAGAGATCCAACTGCCTCTGACTCCAGAGTGTAGGGATTAAAGGAGGCACATACCACCATGCTCAGCTTTCTGGGCAAAATTTTAATATCCAAATGAGCTTTTTTTCCACCACTGGCAGCACTTTTGGCCAGAAGTCCCTCTGTAAGGAAGGTCCTTAAGTAAGGCTACACCACTGTTCCTGCACAACCTACCACTCAATTCTTTGTATTTCCTTTTTAACAGCGAATCAATACTTCCTCTGAGGCAAACTTGGAGTTGCTTATGTTTTTACTTTCTATATTTGGATATATATATATAAAAATAAAATCAGCACTTTAGCTTTCTTTTTTTTAAAGTAACTGATGCTGTTAGCATATTTTATTTTTTAATTAATTAATTTATTTATTTATTATGTATACAATATTCTGTCTGTGTGTATGCCTGAAGGCCAGAAGAGGGCACCAGACCTCTCTACAGATGGTTGTGAGCCACCATGTGGTTGCTGGGAATTGAACTCAGGACCTTTGGAAGAGCAGGCAATGCTCTTAACCACTGAGCCATCTCTCCAGCTCCCTTTAATTTTTTTTTTTGTTAGCATATTTTAAACCACTCTACTTAGACAGGATGGACAGCAAGCAACAGTGGGTTTTACTGAGGATTGGCTCTCTGGGGGCAGAGCAGCTCTTCCTTTGAGATACATGCTCACAGTCTGCTACAGTTGTAACTCCTGTAGAGGGTCTGCTGTGCACTGCCATCACCTCACCAAATAGTGAGTATGGGGTGGTAAGAGTTGGGTTAAAACCAAGAGCAAAAGTGTTGTATCCCCTTCTTTGGGCACTGAAGGTACAGGCTCTATCTCAGCAGAGTGGTTTGTGTTTAGTGACATCTTGGCTGTCACTTGGTGTTTGGAATGGCTATTATCCTAATGTATGTAGCACTAGCAGGTGTGCAAGGGCACAATACTGAGTCCTACCTCCTGAGTTCCTCCATCTAGCTGCTTCTATAATGTGCATTCTTTTTTGCTTTCGGAGACAGGTTCTCATGTATCCCAGACTGTCTGTTTAACTGGGTCACATCCCAGCTCTGTGGCCTTGGACAAACAGCCTGTCCAAGTGTGACACCATTAGCTTACTAAGCATGCACATGACAGCCAAGTTACTTTACAAAGGTTTTAGGCTTGCTCCAAGCTAGTTTGGCTATGAATGGCTCCTTTTCATCAGTGAAAAATTTGCTGTTTCGCTGATGGCTGATCTTGAACTCCTGATCCCCCTGCCACTACTTTCCAAGTGCTAGGATTACTTACATACTGTGACTCTGACTTTGTAGCCCATGTTTTTTTTTTTTAATTATTTAGAAATTATTTATGTGTATGAGTGTTTCCTGCACACATCTGTGCACATATATGTGCAGCACTCTTGGTCTGGGAGATGGAGTCAGATACCTGGAACTGACATTACAGATGGTTTTGAGACATATCTGAATGCTGGGAACTGAACCAGGTCTTCTGCCAAAACAGCAAATGCTCTAAATCACCGAGTCATCCCTCTAGTCTCCAAGCCCCAGAATCTGCCTGTAGGCATGGCCTGCATTTTGAAACAGCAAAAAGCACTTAGAAACATTTGGTACCTAGGTGGGTGATGGTGGTGCATGCCTCCATCCCAGCACTCGGGAGGCAGAGGCAGATGAATCTCTGTGAGTCCATGGCCAGTTTGGTCTAGAGTCAGATCCAGGATAGCCAGGGCTACATAGTGAAACCTTTTCTCAAGAGGGAAAAAAAAGTGTGAATATTAAGATTATATAAATCAAAGGCATACTGAAATGCTATCAAAATGTCAATAATAATCACAGTTAAAATGGCAATAATAATCCAACTTTCAGGTGAAGCCCCACTATGGGTCAGACACTATACCAAGCTCTTAACTAGAAGCAGAATGCCAAGTCCTACCAATAATTCTGACATACACTACTACTGTTGTCACTGGCTTGTAAGGCAGGAAGGTTTTTCTTGGGTTCATGTTTCACTGTGGTGGAGTGGGATCTGTCTGTGGTCCCATGAACGAGGAAGCACAAAGTAGTAGCAGATTTCTATTTTTTTTTTTTTTTAAAGAAAGGGTCTTGTGTAGCCCAAGCCAGCTTTAATTTTTTTATGTAGCAGAGGATGACCTTAAATTTCTGATCCTAACTTTCAAATGCTGGGATAATAGATACGTGTTACCACATGTAACTTAGACATTATTTTTATTCTCATTTTTTCAGAGCAAAAGAATGCTCAGAGAGGCCAGGCTGTTTGTCCAAGGCCACAGAGCTGGGATGTGACCCTAATCTGGGTGTATTTCAACTGATGGAACAGAGGCATCATGCTATATTCAAAAAGGGCCAGACTCCGATGGCTACCAGGAATCCCTTCTACACTTCTACTTTAGGGATTCATCTGTACCTAAGGGGAATTGGTGCTCCTAGATACCCACTCTCCCAAGGCAGTTCTGCTTTAGAGGCTTCCTGCTACAGTCCTCAAAAGATCAGCAGGAATCCCATTAAACCTTTTCTATGTTCTCCACTGCCTTTTTGCCTGCTATGCAACCTGAGATGTTCAGCCCCTCCAGAGCCCCTGTCAGTTGTCCTTTCAAGCTATGTTCATTCTGCCAATACCACTAACATACTCTTTGACAGAGTGCTACACACACTGTATTATGACAAGCCTCGTTTAGCTGCACTGAAGGCAGTGTGGTTATGCATTTCCAGTGCCTCGGTTCCTCTGCACAGCATGCCATCAATCCCAGGGCTGAGGAGAAAGGGCAGAGGAATATGGAGGAGAAGACACACAGTCCTTACCCAGTTTGGGTGCATCTGGCTGAGCTTATTATGAACTGTGAAGCAAGGCTTTTGGATGTGGTTCTTAATGAAACACAAGCCCTGTATTCCCCTGATGTCCAAGGGAACAGGCCAGCAGTGTGAAAGATGGGCATAACCCACAGTGGAGGCAAGCACATTTTCTCTCTGAGGAGCAGGAATGAAAATTCCTAGCCAGGACAGTTCAGAGAGCCCTCCTGTCAAGGATATGAGGTGTCCTCTCACTCTAAGTGACTCCTAATCAGCATACTCATAAGCCTAGAGGTTCAGGGGTGGTGCCAGTGTGGTTATGAATGGAGCTAGTGCACTACTCCAAGGGACCTAATGGCTGAACAAAGAGCTGTCAAAGTCACAGTTTCCTAGAGCCTGGCTGGAGTGAGTCACTACATCACTGTCATGGCCTCTACACAGGATGCAAACTCTTCAGAGCAGCTAGGTGAAAAAGTACCTTGAGGTCACAGGCACACTTCTCCAATGCTGCAAGGAGGGTAGGGGTTCTTTATACATAGTGGCCCATGAAAGGAATCAAAAGTCACCAATCACAGTCCTGGTCTCTAAGGAGTGCTTTTCATAATCAGAAGCCTATGGGACAAAAGCAGGTCCCAGGTTCTGCCATCAACAAACAAACAAACAAAAACAAAATCAACTAACCAAACAAAAATCATCCAAAAAAACAAAACAACGCAAAACAAACAAACAAAATAAACCCCTTGTCTATATGTGGCTGGAGGAGGGATGCTGTCACCAGACTTTACTCCAATGTTCATGGCCTTTTCTATTCTCCTGCAGACACTTCAGTTAACTCTTTGTGGCTAGACGTAAAAAAAAAAAAAAGTTCTGGCTGGAGAGATGGCTCAGTGGTTAAGAGCATTGCCTGCTCTTCCAAAGGTCCTGAGTTCAATTCCCGGCAACCACATGGTGGCTCACAACCATCTGGAATGAGGTCTGGTGCACTCTTCTGGCCTACAGACATACACACAGACAGAATATTGTATACATAAAAAATAAATAAATATTAAAAAAAAAAGTTCTCTGCTACATCACCGCCAAGGTGCAGCACTTATCAACCCTGGGGTCAAACAAGAGCCAGCACTTCCTATATCCTCTCCACAGACCCTTGCAAGTGTCCATAGTCCCAGAACAAGAAAATGAGCACAGCAGGAGAGAAGTGGACAGCCCAGGTCACACACCACTCTTCCTGCACAGCACCAAGCAATATCTACAAGTTGTCTATACTGGTTATCTGTTAAGTGATGGGCCCTGGGTCCCCACAGTCCACAAAAGCCACCAGTGCTTTCCGATGGCTGTGTTCAGCATGCTCTAGCACCTAGAAAAGGTTTAGAGGCTGTGAGAGGAGAGAGGGGTTGATGTGCAGAATTTCTGGGACAACGGGGGAGAGAGGAGATAGTGGGCAGCAGTGGCATCAGTCACCATCTCTCCTGTATATATGTGCAGCCTCCACCTTTCCCTAAAGCCTTACTGCCTCCCTAAATTTAAGGTCTTCATTAGTTCATTACAGCTGCCATTTTCTGCTCTCCATCCTGTTTCTTTACTTATTCACACAGGGCCATGGCTTGTTTGTAACTGGGATGTCACATAACAGGTGGTACTGCTGAGAGTTTACCTAAGTGCTTGGCCTCTTGGCCCCTTTCATCAACTCAATCTTCCCTATGTGGGTCTTCAACATTTTTACTGGCCTTAAAGGAAGAAATAGGGCCTGTTGCAGATGAGGTTTCTTGGCTTAGTCAGTAATGGTGAGTGAGCTGGCCTCCCAACTGCCTACAGTCTCACCTCAGGTTTGTATCTGAAGTATCTGAAAAATGAGAAACTAAAAAGATCTCTGTGCTAGGGCTATTGTGCCTAGGTTGTCTATAGAACATGAGCATTGTGCTCTGCTTGCAAGAGTGGTGCACTCAGGATACAGGAATGGCATACTGTAGGGTGGCAGCACCTGCCAGCACCCTCACACTGCCATCATCAAGACTAGCAGGACACCAAACCTTTAGTTCCTAGAAAGTTCAAGTGGGAGTTGGGGGTGTGAAACTCTACCAAAGTAAGACAGAGGGATGAGAGAAAGGGATAGACAGATACAGGTCAAGAGCCAAAGCCAAAGGAGTCCTCCAGGTCCCAGCTAGATGGGACAGTAGGCCAGGTCTATGAAGGGACACTCACACAGGATAGCCTGCTGCCCCCATGACCCTGCTTGTCTTGTATGGAACACGTTCTGTTCACTCAGGGCAGAGCAGCCTGTCTTTCTGATCTTCCCCAATACATAGAGGGCCAGAACAGTCAAGTCAGCCAGGCAGAGTGGGCCTGTTGGAACTATGTTAGGGACTTGGGCTTACACCCAGACTATTTCTGTCTTGGATGGAAGGCAGGGTTACTTGGTGAGACACGCTCGACTTCTCTTTGGCTGCTGGGCTCTCTGGGCAGTATGCCAGGGCATGCTGTTCTGATCATGAAGGGCACTGGGTCCTGAGGAAATCCTTTAGAAGGCAGAATCACAAGCTAAATGAATTTCACTTATCTGGAACATGCAAGAGCTGGCGAGCTGACTGCCTGGATATGTGGCAGTGAAGAATTTTTGGAATGCAAGTTGACTTGTGTTTGCTTCACTTACAAGGAAACAGAGAAAGAGGAAGGTGATGAGGAACAGGTATGCAAAGGCCAAAAAAAAAAAAAAAAAAAAAAAAAGCAACCTAGAACAAGAAGTAGTGATATTAACTCACACAGACCCCTCCAACTACAGCGTATGAAACTACACACCTTATACTCTAACATCTTATTAGCAATGAAAAGGGCACAACAGGTGATCACCTGCAGTGGGCCTGTTGGTGTACTCACCTACTATAGAACGCAGTGTATTTGGAGGCATCTCTAAGGCAAGGAGCCCCATGAGAAGCAGCTCCAGAGCACAGACCTGAGAAGCAACTTATCTTGAGGTCTCCCAAGCAGCTATGCTGCACCCAGTGTAGAGGCTTCCTGGGTTAGATAGAGCTCTGTCGAGCCCAAGACTAAATCACAGTCCCATTAGCTCAAAGCACAGAATGAAGGTTTGTAACGATGCTGTGGGCAGCTATGGCCCAAAGGACTCTAATTTTTGTTTTCTATGGTAAAAAGGGATTAGTGCAGCTTTGAAACTGACACTGTCCAGCTCAAGGGAGATTAGCTCATGTATAGTGAAGCCAATCTGTGAGGAAAAAGATCTACAAGGAAAAAAGACTATGCTGATGAGGATCAGGCCCTTCTCAGTGCATTTTTAGCTTCAGGTCATGGCCTCTGGTCTCCTTGTGGGTTCTCCTCAGGGGTTGGAAGAAGCCCACCTCCAAGATATTGGATGTAGAAATACTGAGGAGAGGCTGGGCAGGGTGATGGAACAGGTGCCTAGTACTTCTAAATGCTCTGGAAATTTCCTGTTAACTCTGGGAGGTAGAGTCAGAACTGCAAGTGTGCAGTGGGTGACATTATGACGCCACAGAGCTGGAAGTGGTACTGGACACTTGTAGGAGGCGGGCCTTCAAGCACAGAGGAGTTGGGTGCCGGGAATAGAGTCCAGTCCTACCTGGCCTGATTCTACTTTCCTGTAAGGCTCCAGGGCTCTACCTAATATGTCTTCTCTGGCCTCTGATAATCCAAAACATAGAAGGTTAGGAGGACAATGCCTCTGGGTTTGAGTTCCAAGACTGGTCTTCCTCTTCCTGGATCTGGTTTTCCCACCAGGGCAGTAGAGGTGATAGCTCTCAAGGATGTGAGGAGGACAGAATGAGAATCAGGAAACCCAGAGCCTGGCAAGTGAACTCCAAATAAGCACTTGGCGTGTGCTGCCCCTTGAATGTCCATAGGTGCTATTTTTGCTCATGCAATAGTAAAGGAAATGGGAACCAGAGAAATGGAGGAACTCGCTCAGAGCCACTATGGCGACGTTGCCCGTAGATGCTGCACTGGCACCTTGTTCACCAAAGGTGCTGTGCTGTGTGCTAGGTCCAAATAAAGTGCATTTCCTAACTGGATTGGGCAATCTGGGAGTTCACTAACAGCTGGGAGGAGTCAGTTCAGGCAAGAGTTGGCCTTTTGTCCTGCTGTCCCCCATCAGGGCGACACTGTAGTTTGCTCTGTTATAGAGCTGAAAATATTTGCATGTCTAAATTCTTAGCTGCTATTTTCCATTTCATAGCTTGGTGGAAATTTTTGGAGACTAGTTCCAGGAAAAATGGGGTTGGTCTCTTCTGAACTGTGCACCACACTCTCAAGTGCTCCATAATGCTGGACATCTATTTCCCAAGATCATGTGAAACAGGAGTGTGTTACTGAGGGGAGATAAACTAAAGCCGTCTTCAGATTCCAACACTGCCAGAGGAAAGTCTGTACAGATACTCATTTTCATTCTGTAACATGGAGGTGAGATGTGGGAAGTAAAGCCAAGGGTGAACCTGGAACTCTGCTCAAACAGCCTCTGGTCCGCACCATCCATGTTTGTTGTCAGTATAATTGGTCACTGACTATACCTTAGAATGGATGCAGGTGCAGGGAAAACCCAGCACTACTAGAGGTTGGTTTTGGTAACATGGACCCACAGCAGGTTGACTGGAACTCCATTAAGCCTCCCTTCTACAATTCATAGGCTTAGTAACCCCGACCCCTCCCTCTGGGGGTTTCATTGCTCTCTTTACAACACTATGTTCTTTACCTTTGAAGGAAAGGATCTTTGTCTACGCTGAACTACATGGTGGGTATTTCACAAACACTTTGGCCAGATAGTATAAAGGTTCACCTTCATTGCCAGCTTGACTGGATTTACTATCACTTAGGAGACAGACCTCTGGGCATGTTTGTGAAGATGTTTCCAGACAGGCTTAATGGAGGTTGAGAAGACCCACTGTGGAAGTGGATGGCACTATCCCAAGGGGAAATGTAAAAGGCAAGCTGGGTGTCAGCACTGGACATAATATAACCAGCCAAGTTAAACTTCTCACCATGTCTTCAAACTGTGAGCCACAATAATCCTTTCCCTCCTAAAATAGCTTCTGTGGCATCAATGAGAAAAGTAACTAATACAAAGCAGTGGCCCTAGCAGGTAGAGACATCCCTTGTTTTTATTAGCAGAAGGATGTAAACATTTTGTAAGTGTGTTTGGGCATGACATCTCCAAGGTGACTTGCAGGTTCAGATATCCAGAAGCTCATCCAAAACACCTACCCCAAAACACTAAGTCTTCCAAATGAAAGGTGGCAGGGGTCTGAGAATCTGCGATCCCCTTGCTCTTTACTACACTGGGGACTCTACCTAGCAAATGTTTAGGCAAAATAAAAGATAGACCTACAGCAGCAATACCTTGTAACATTCAGCGATGGGACAAAACTTGTATGGGACAAAACAACGGAGCGCTGAGGACAAAGAAAGGTGAAAGTGCTGACCAACCCCAGCCAATCAGAGGCCCCCAAGAAGAGGTTAGTGCCTATGAACTCATCCTGTACGATCAGGAAACCTAATAATTTGTTTTCTTTATTTGCCTTAATCTTCCTCCCTTAAGCTGTTTCTTGTAAGTATTGATCACAGCAAAGAAAAAACACAGACCAACACCATCTTCCTCCCCAGTTTCAGTGCTCCAAGACATGAACAACACTGAACAGCCCTGTTCTCTAAGGATCCGCCTCAAATCAAAACAAGTAACTGTAGACTCAAGTGAAAAATGATCAATCCTAGAGGAAAACTTTATCTATCTATCTATCTATCTATCTATCTATCTATCTATCTATCTATCTATCTATCTATCTATCTATCTATCTTCCATTTACTGTTAACAATCAACCAACAATTAACATTTATTCAATATATTCAAAATATATAGCACAACAGCTTTCTCCACCCACAGCATATCCAGAAAAATCAGCCATTAATTTTACAACCCTTTTATTAGCCCATAAAAAATTGTCCACATGAGCAGACACTTCAAATTCCTGCCTCCTTGTACTGCTACACAACTTTCTGAACAGACAGGTTTGCCTATTTTGGACATTTTATGTAAATGGGAGCATACATCCTGATTTTTTTAACTTGTCTATTTCACAGACCACACTGTTCAACGATTTTAGATATTCCATTCCATCTATGGCCAAGTGACAGGCTAGTGTATAGATGGATGCTATTGTATTTTGTTATCAGGCATGGGTTTGCTAGTTGGGTGTTTACCACTCAGGCTATTATGAATAACAATCCCTCACACAGTATTTTGTTGTTTTCTTTTTCCAGACTGGAGCAGATGTCTTGAATTTCTGTTGTTAGATCCCACCTAGAGGATACCACGTTTTCCATCAACCTACTCCTTTCATTCCGCTGTTTGGCAGCTAGCAGTATCATGCATGCTCCCTCCCTTCTTGCAATCTTCCCTTACACCTAACATCAAAGACATAGGGCACTTGTTAACACTCAGATATTGAAACTTTTTTCTTTAAATATTTATTATTTATTATGTATACAATATTCTGTCTGAGTGTGTGCTTTTAGGCCAGAAGAGGGCACCAGACCCCACCACAGATGGTTGTGAGTCACCATGTGGTCGCCGGGAACTGCACTCAGGACCCTTGGAAGAGCAGGCAACGTTCCCAACCTCTGAGCCATCTCTCCAGCCCCCAGATATTGAAACCTTAGGACCTTGCTTAGGATCTTAGTATTAAATGTATCTCTCCCCTTCTCTTTTTCTATGTACATATTCCACATTTCTACAGCTAAATGTAACTCTTAAGGGATGGGGCCTTTTGAATGTTCTACACTACTCAGTCATTCATAATCATTTACAGAGTCTTGTGCACTTGGCTTGAAGGAAACAACAAAAACCCAGTCTCTTCTTTTAAGGAACTTAAGAGTCTATTGAGGAGACAAACAATAAGGGTCTCGCTCATAGTGTTTGTAGAGAAAGGTATAGGGCATAATAGATGGTTCAGTAGGGACTCTGGCTTGAAGGACAGGCAAGAGAGGGATTCCAGGTAGGACTTTTGAGGAATGGCAGCAGTTCTGATCATGACCTGAATGAAGAAAACATCAAGATAACAGACTCAGTTTTTGTCCAGGATGATGGAGAACACTGACAGGGGAAGTTGATATAGGCGCCACAGACTTTACAAAGATGCTGCAGCAAGTGGAAGCTGGAAAGATAAGACCACTCAGTAAGAAGCTATGCTAAGTTAAGGACAGAATGAGACTAAAGCTGGAGACCAGATTCAGGATGCCTGAAATAGGAAGACACAGCAGGATGGACTAAGTTGGCAGCTGCTGGAGTCATTTCCTAGATGAAATGAAGCAGACCAGCAACTTCTCCCACATAGCCCCATCCCTAACCAAAACTTTTCAAAACCTGTCTTCTTACTGGAGAGAGAGAGAAAAAAAAAAAATTTGCCCAAAGAAACCTTTAAAAAAAAAAAAAAAGACAGGGTTTCTGTGTTGCTTTGGAGCCTATCCTGGAACTCACTCTGTAGACAGGCTGGCTTCAAACTCACAGAGATCCGCCTACCCCTAGTTCCCGAGCGCTGGGATTAAAGGCATGCACCAGGACTGCCAGGTTTCCCCAAGGAAATCTTTAATAGACCTTTAGCTCTTGGTGGTGTGGGCTTCCTTAGGCTCCAAGGAAGAGTCTGTATAGCCCTGAGCAACCCCAGGAAAACAATACAAAGACACCAAGCCTAAACTTACATTACAAAGACATTCAGCTGCAATGTTGGTTTTTTGTTTTGTTTGGGTGTGAGAGTGTGAGGGGGGGGGGGGGTTGAGACAGGTAATCATTGTGTAGCCCTGGTTGTCCTGGAACTCAACTCTGCAGACCACACTGACTTCCAATTCAAAGATTTATCTACCTCTGCCTCTCGAGTGCTGGGATTAAAGGTGCCACTACCTCCTAGCTTCAACTGCATTATTTTTAACCAAAGAATGAGCTGAAGATGATGTTATCTGCCTGTAATCCCAGTTGAGGAATTTTGAGTTTGAGGCCAGTCTGGTTACAAAGCAAAGACCCTCCTACTGAAAAAGAGAAATGAGGACATACCTCTATGAAATGTTTAAAATGCACCAAACAAAGCAATTTCTAGATTGCAAAGATACTTTGTGGAAAAGTGGCAAATTGAAGATGCAATAGGAGGGCTGTGGACAGAGCTCAGTGAGTACTGAGATTATCTACCATACAGGACACCTGTGGTGGGTTTGAATGTAATTATCCCCATAAGCTCATAGGGACTGGCACTATTATGAGGTGTGGTTTTGTTGGAGTAGGTGTGGTCTTGTTGGAGGAAGTGTGTCATCATGGGGGTGAGCTTTGAGGCCTCCACTGCTCAAGCTGCACTCAGTGAGACAGATCACATCCTTTCGCTTATGAGTCAAGACCCAAGAACTCTCAGCTCCTTTTCTAACACTATGCCTGCCTGCATTCTGCCTTGCTTCCTGCAATAATGATAATGAACTAAACCTCTAAACTAAAATAAGTGAGCCACCACAATTAAATGTTTTCGTTATAAGAGTTGCAGCCAGTACTTGGGAGGCAGAGGAAGGCAGATCTCAGTGAGTTCGAGGCCACCCTGGTCTACAAAGCAAGTTCCAGAACAGACAGAACTGTTACACAGAGAAAACATCTTGAAAAACCAAAGAAGTTGTTGTGGTCATAGTCTCTCTATGTTTCACAGCAATAGAAACCCTAACTAAGATAAGATCCTAGGGCTAATCCTTAGCTCTACATAAATGGTGGCATACACCTGTAATCCCAGGAATCTGGAGTTAAAGGCAGGTAATTAATTCTCCAGTGCATGTCAAGCTCAACACCAGCCTGGGCTACATGGAAACACATATGAAAGGAAGAACCAAGCACACTTTTTGACTTAAGGTTTCCCTAGGCAGAGTTGGGGGGGGGGATTATGCATCATCCTATTCATTTTTAATCTCCAGCACCAAATGGAAACAGCACAGAACAGGTTCTTAGTTGCTACTTTTAAGTCTGCAAAAATGAAACACTAAGAGGATATAGAAAGAAAATAAGGGAATGGAAATTTGAGTTAAAACTAATCAACTGTATAATACATTTTAAAATAAAAATTTAGGAGCCATAATTTTGATATAAAAAGTAAGTAAAGGTCAGGCGGTGGTGGTGTAGGCCTTTAATCCCAGCATGAGTACAGGACAGCCTGGTCTACAGAGCAAGTTCCAAGAGAGGCTCCAAAACTACACAGAGAAACCCTATCTCAAAAAACATAGAAAAAAAGAGACAAATTGTAGAAAAGGCTTGTTTTAATGTTTTAATTTATAACTTTTACTAAATGTGTGTAGGTGTACATACTTGTGCATACCATGGTACATATGTAGTTAGAGGAAAACTTGAGTGTCGGCACTCTCCTTCCACCATGTGGGTCTTGAAGAAGGAACCAGGAGAGCAGGCCTTGGCAGCAAATGCCTTTACCTGCCTTTATCTTACTGGATAAAGAAGACTCAATTTTAAAGATTGACTATTCATACACCTTCAGCTTCTGTACCTGGGAGGCAGAGGCAGCTGGATCTCTGTGAGTTCCAGACCATCAAGGGTTACATGGAGACTATGCCAAAAAAAAAAAAAAAAAAAAATCCCAAACAGAACCAAGGTTTATTATTCAAGAGGGCCCGAGAGATGACTAGAGGTTTGGGTATGCTGGATGCTCTTCCAGAGGACCTAGATTCAATCCCAGCACCCTACAACCATCTGTCAGTCTAGTTCCAGCTGCGGTCAGCAGGAACTTGAAACCATAGCTGCACACTTAAGTTTATCTGGATTGCCTGGGAACATCTGCCATAGCTACAGGTTCACAAAAAAGCTAAAAATTAAAAATCTAATTTATAATAATCTCATCCCAATGGTGATATGGTAGGATACACAATGGACTGTGTGTGTAAAATAGCTCAGTGAGTAAAGGTGCCCGTAACATGAATTGGTAAGTTTGAGTTTTATCCCTGGGATCTAGGCAGGGAAAGTAGAGACCGGACCCATCTTCAGAGTTCTTTTTCACTTTCCCTTAATCCAGTGGTTCTCAACCTTCCTAATGCTGACACACTTTAATAGTTCATGTTGTGGTGATTCCCCCACCATAAAATTAATCCACTGCTATTTCATAACTGTAATTTCACTGTTATCAATCATAATGTAAATATCTGATATGTAACCAACAAAGGGGATAGAGTACTGCTGTCTATATGCTGTTTCTTTCTTTTTTAAATCTACAGAGAGAGAGAGAGAGAAAGAGAGAGAGAGAGAGAGAGAGAGACAGAGACAGAGAGAGAGAGACAGAGAGAGAATTAGAAAGAGAATATCTGGACTGATGAAATGACTCATCTGGTAAAGGAGCTTGCGACTAAACCTGATAACGCAAGACCCACATTGTGGTGGGAGGAGAAAACGGATTCTTGCAAACTGTCCTGATTTTCCCCATATGCGTACACACTCACATATACATAAGTAAATGTGTAAAAAAAATTAGAAAGCAAATTACTGAAAGCACAGTGCTGGGGCATGAGGATACAAAATAAACAGCTTTAGAGAATGCTACGGCTTACCTATGAGGCAGGGGAAGGTGGGAAGGAAACCTTACTGAAAGACAAAGGAGACAAGCCCATTTATGGGGCATGGAGACTACACAACACAGAACAGTCAGTTGGCCCAGAGTAGGAAAGGCAATGTCAGCTCCCACAGGGATGGTAGGCTTTGAGCAGGGTCTCTGGTGAAAGATGAGATTTGCTAAGGCAGCTAAGGAGCATTTAAGGCAAAAGAGGAGAATGATGAGGGACTTAGGTGAGGTCCAGTGTGGCATTTTATACTGGGAGCATGTTGTGATATGAGCCCAAGCAAAGTCAACAGTGTATGTGTAACAGCATGCTCACAAACTCTAGCTTGGCCATCACACTCTTCTCTCACCAAAGATTTCCACAGAAAACTTCAGCTCCAGGGGGATCCAACACTGTTGGCCTCTATGAATAGATTCTGCTCACCCCAGTCACATAACTAAAAACAAAACATTCACTAACTAACCAACCAAACAACAAACAAAAAACCAGGACTGGAATACGGCTCAGTGGTAGAATGCTTGTTTGCTAGCCTAAGGCCCTGGGTTCTACCCCAGCAATCTCCCACCCCCCCAAAGACAGAATGGCGAGAGGAGAATGAGAATGGAGAAAAAGAACTTATGAATGAGAGGCAGGAGGAAATGGGACTTCTCAGTAGCAACCATCTAGAGCTCTGTCCCCTGTGTAAAGGGAATTGCTTTCCCCTAAACAGCAGATCAAGCTAAGAGTTTTCCAGAAACTCCCTTTGATGTATTAGCTGGCTCTAAGATACACCGTGATTCTTCCAGGGCTCAAGGTGTGAGAGACACTGTCCACATGGTCCCCCCCCCCCATGCTAATACTACCATAAGGCCAAATCTTGGCAAGCCAGGATCTTAGGAAACCCTACAATCCCCAGATCTTAGCTATACATGAAGAACTGGGTTGGATCCTTAACCAAGACTTTTTTTTTTTTTAATATTTATTTATTATGTATACAATATTCTGTCAGTGTATATGCCTGCAGGCCAGAAGAGGGCACCAGACCCCATTACAGATGGTCATGAGCCACCATGTGGTTGCTGGGAATTGAACTCAGGACCTTTGGAAGAGCAGGCAATGCTCTTAACCTCTGAGCCATCTCTCCAGCCCTTAACCAAGACTTTTATGTAAGGTAACACATGTCCAGCAGTTTACAGAGGTATATGGTGATGAAGTCTCAAGCTGGCCATACCCATACGTCAACAGAGATGGGTACATATGGGACTTAACCACAAGAACCTGTGTCTCCTCAGCTATAGACAGCTGCTGCAGCATGACATGTAATAACAGACACATACCTTCCAGCTGCCAGCTGATTAAATAATCTGATACATCCAAAGAAAGACTATGCAGAGGAAGGAAAGGCAGGGGAAAGAAAGGAGGGACTTATATAAGATGGGCTTAGAGGAGAGACCTGCAATCCTAACACTCAGAAGACTGAGAGCTTGAGATATTAGCACAGTTTGTCTCAAAAAAGCGAACAAAGAAAACCCATCATACAACTGCATTATGTCATTTCAATTTGCTATTTAAAAAAAAACCACAAAAACAAGAATGTGCATATGTAGACATTTCTTTACAGGAAATTTGGAGAGATAAGCCAATAGTTAAAAGTGTACATTGTTCTCAGCACCCACAATGGGTGGCTCACAGCATATACTGAGCTGCTATACTCTGGGCCTCTAAAAGACATCTGAACATAGGAACTCTCCATCCGGTATCACCCACTTCTGTTTTCTAACTCCTAGGGACTGCTAAATTGTGCCCTAGTCACTGTCTTTATCGAAAGAGACTCACTAAATATCTTCACACACAAAAACCAAAGAATGATAGATCCAGAGCTGAGATTTGGATGTATTCTGACACAGACATAATCACCTTGCCACCATCCTTGTGACAATGATCACAAGTATCTAAGGTCACAGAGAAAGCCAACACCTCATCTATTCTAAACCATACCTTTAATAACTCAAATTCCACCCCCCAAAGATAAAAGAGAGAACCATTTGAAATGATTTCTGTTTTTCAGTGATGAGCAGGCAATCATTCTATAACTAAGCTACACACTCAGCCTCTCAGTGGTAGATTTTAAGCAGGAGGTTCTACCACTGAGCCATGCCTACAGCCTGTTATTGCTGGGATCTAGGCAAGCACTCTGTCACTGAACCATGCCTACAGCCCTACTTCCTAATTCAGCCTAACTTTCAATTCCTGATTCTATATCTACCTTCCAAGTACCGGGATTACAGACATGTACATCATGCTTGGCTTTAAAAATCATTTTAAATGTGGAGTGCTAAGACCTATAAACAAGTGTTTCCCAAATGCTTAGAAACAGTTAAACATAGGATAGGCAGGTGCCGTGGCATGTGCCTGTAGTCTAGTTACTTAGGAAAAGGAGGTAGAAGGATCCTTGAGTCCTTAAGTTTGAGCCTAGCTTGGCACTCTAGTGAGTTCTTATCTCAAAAACTAAAACTTCAAGAAAACATAATGTGAACATATTTGAGTCAACGAGATAGTCGGCAGATAAAGGTGTCTGCCAAGCTTGATGACCTCAATTCCATTCCTGGGATCCACAATACTGAAGAAGAGAACTGACTCCCTCAAGTTGTCCTCTGACCTGTACATGTATGTTGTGGTACTTTTGCAGTCATGCCCATGTATGGAATGGATACCTCCTACTGGTTGTTCCCAGTTAGCTGTCCCACATTTTCCGTATGCTTAGGTCTGTATGCAAGGTTTCCTTTTTCTTTTTTTTTTTTCTTTATGTACTTACAAAAGAAAAAGATGGACTTGGGATGTAGATTTGTGGTACTGCAGCTTACCTAGCAAGTCTTTTTGCTCCATGCCCTGTACCACAAATGGGGGATGGGTTTGAAGGGATACTGCATGTCAGTGACAGAACAATTTCTATTTTCTTGAAAAAGATCACTCTAAAAATACAGCCTCTCTCCCCAAACACAGAAAGTATGAACCAGATTAGGAGATACATGACCATTGTCAAGAAGTTCGCTGAAAGGTAACCAAGGGATAGAAAAGAACAGATACCTCTAAAACAGTAAATAACCCAATCATTATTATTATTAAAATATCGATTACCACTTTCTTCTCATCTGTAATGTTTTCCAAACTGGGCAAACTTAATGTTAACACTTAAGCGCCCCCACTACCACCCATCTCAGCCAACTGTAAGAGCAAGTATAGAGGGAGCAGCTTGGGACAGACCAGAAGAACTGTATACAGAACCTGAGGAAACGGCTTAACAGACAAAAATCAAACCCCTAGAACTTATAAAAACAGCCAGATGAGCAGCAATGTGCATCTCTAAGTCTACCTCTACTTTGAGAGGAGATGTGGAGAATGCTTTGATACCTCCCAGGCCACCTAGCCTGAAGTACATAGTACATCAGTAGAATCAGAGTCTGTACCTCAGTAAGACAGGTGAGAACAGATTTCTGAAATTTGTTCTCCGACCTTCACATTCATGTAACAGTGCACATAGTGTGCATTCAAGCATATACAGAGAAGCTATGCTTAGGCCAAACAGAGTGGCACAAGCCTATAATCTCAGCACTTAGAAGAGAGCCTGTGGCAGAAGGATTGACAAGTTCTTGTCTGTCAAAACCAGTAAGTAAAATCCTATTCAGTCCATTCCAGGGCAGGAATTTCTACTTTGTTTTTCCTACTCTATCATCACACGCCTCGTTGTTCTAACATAATAGGCTAGGGCCATGTTGAAAATCATCTCAGAAGACTTGTGGACATAGGGTCCTATAACATCTTTTAGTTAGAAGAGAAAACAGGCTTCTCTCTTCTCAGAACAGCCAGTTAGAAGTGAAGACCTCTTACAGACCAGGCTGCTCCATAAACAGTCTCGAATGCTGGCTCCTGACAACCACAACAGAAGAAAGAGGCTCTCTGTTGTGGTTTTTGAAACCTGCAAAATAGATGCCAAACACAAACACCAATTGTAGTTGCACTTATCAGGAGCTCTGGACCACGCACTAGAAAGGTCTCATTTCAACAAAACTGCTGCTGACGTGAAAAGATAAACTGTGTTTTGTTGTATTTTAAGTTGTCAGGAGGTCACTGAACTTAAATAGCTAAAGGATTCCAGCCAAGAGCAAAAGGACCCAAACCAGGGTAAAATCACAAGGTCTTGTGCCATCTCTGTTTGCAAAAGTGGGGTTCCATTATCCAATTCCCAAGTCATCTTTCATTTCAAACCAGTTCAGCAGCTGAGAGCCTGGCCCTATACAAAAGAGTACTTTTATCTTTTCTGCCTGGGGTTCTCAAGTGTACACCTCACATCTTCATCCCTGTCTTGTTCTTCTGACTGTCGCCTCAATTCCCATTCCCGCTGACCCAGTTCTCTGCTGTGGTCATACAGGCACAATATCTCTTACTGAGGCTCTGGGGAGCTGGGGCTGAGGAGAGGCTTCAAGTGTTCTGACGCCTGTAGCAATCCTTTTGCTTCTGACCCCAAAACAATACCGTAGGCACTGGGAAACAACACAAAATTTACATTCTGACACTTGTGGAGCTGGGATGTTCAAGGTCAAACTGACAACTTAGTTTGTACTGATGTCCTCCTCCTGTCCTGCAGAAGGCCTCCTTCTTGCTGTATCCACCCATAATCAGAAAAGAGTAAGAACAGGTAGGTGGTGGATACTTTCCAGTCTCTTCTTATGAATGGCAACAAACAAATACATAACCCACGTACAAAGAGAGAAGTGCTATACTAGTAGTCTGCCAGAATGGAGGATATGGCCCATCAGACAGGACAAAGTGATAAACAATGATGTGGAGACATGGCACCAAAGAGTGATTATGTAAAAACATCCAACTTGGGCAGACCAACTCTACTCTCAGGTTCAATCCAGCTGAGACTACAGGTCTGGGGGATGTCGACTAGCAATAAGGGGAACCAGGACCTCTGTGCCTTCTCTCCTTCCAGAGAAGGAACAGAGCAGAGTGAGACACACAGAAAGACAGCTACAGCAAGAGCCCTTGAGCCTTCTAGGGTCAGGCATTTCACACAATGGCAGAGTTGCTTTACTAGAAGGAGGCCAAATTCCACCTTTCCACTCAAAGCCCTCAACCAATAGTACCCTTCTCCTCAGAGTGCCCAGGGCTCTGAAAACAATATTCCAGTCTCAGGGCATTCCCACTTATAATCTCTCTGTCCAAAGGACATAGAATGGCTCCAGCTTTCACAACACTTTTACCCTTCTAAAAACTAATTCAGTCTAATGTAGTAGCACATGCCTGAAATCCTAGCACCTGAGGAAGAGGCAGAGACAGGAAGATCCTGAGTTTAGAGTCAGCCTGGGCTACACAGTGAGTATCAGACCAATCAGAGCTACACGGCAAGACCCTGTCTCAACAAACCAATCAACCAAAATATTAATCCATCCAAAAGCCTAGTTCCTCAACCCTTATTACAGGAAATATAGATTCTCAATCCGGAGAGTTCATATTCCAGGGGACAGGCTTCATTTATTTTCTCTGGAGCACTAACCATTGAGACTCTTCACATTTTACTTATTAAACATTGCCCTTTCTTGCTCAACTGTACCACATGCTACAGAGGGGGCAAGGGCTTGTGTCTCTTGTCCAGCAGTGAATGTCTAGCACTTGAACACGGCACTTGATATGAGATGCTCAATCTCTACTTGCAGAGCCCTCACTGCTCTGGGCCTCCTACTTTGACTCTCTGGAGCAGGCTAAGAAATTCAAAAGAATGAGACAAAGTGGAGGCATGAAACCTTTGGGGGGAAATCTAATTCCTAAATTGCATGGTAGGCCTGGACAGCAGGGAGGATTATGAACAGAAGACCAAAATCCCAACTACAAGAGTACAGCACGAAGTTCAAAGTGAAATTTCACAGTATGGTTGTAATAGCTCCCCACTTACTGTTCTGAGGTTGACTGACCTAGGCAAGCATCTCACAAACAGAATTTCTGAGGGTCAGTCCTAACAGGAAGGATAGGTGGCTTTATAGACAGGAAGCAGTTCAGCCTACATACACAGTAGAACTGGAATCTTAAAGCAACTGCATAGGTTCCAGAGTCCATGTTGACCCACCCTGCTATAGTCTCCAGCAATTCAATAAGGAGTGTCCCTCAGGCAAGCTACTCTCTGTGGGGAGTAGCCTATTCTGGACTCTGAAAGCTGGCACCTCTGTGTAGGGGGCAGATAAGGGTGCAGAAGCCTGGACAATGTCAACAGCAGCAACAGCAGCGGCAATAGCAATGAGCTTACTACTTATGGCCACTAGCTACTGTTACAAGGTCTGTAACATGAGTCATCTTACTGACTCAAAGTGCTTTCATTAGTTCCATTTTATAGCCAGGGCAGTGAAGGCAAGGTTAAACATTTGCTAGTAAGCAGAAAAGCCAAGGCTTGGCTTGAGGTTCATCCTGTACAGAATATTCACTAGAGAGAAAACACCACCAAAATGTGCAGAATATATAGCAAGCAGCCTCAGCAGCAGATCTACTGTTAATGAAGCAGTACTCTGTGCCCTGCCCCCACAGGGATGCTCAGTTGGCTCTGAGAGTGTTTGTTGCAAGGCTGTCTCCCAAAGGCCTCTGATCTAATGGCAAGAGTAGCTCCCTGAAGATGTTCCCATCAATTAGTAGTGAAACCTAAATCTGTCACACAGAAAGCACTCGACACATTTACCCAGGCAAATGAGCTCGGGGAAGGTCACAGTTCTGAATCTTTCTTTTTATGGAGGAACTGAGGGTTGCCTCTGAATAGAGACATAATATTGAACCACATACACAAGTGATTAGGGAGTGACAGAAGTGTGGTTGCAGGTCACTGGTTTGGCTAGAGTTTGCTTCCTAACTCGTCTTCCCACACCACCTGAGAGCTGACCAGTCAGTCTGTCTTGCAGTCTTGGTGAGACCTATGCATCACAGTGAAGTGCCAGGGGAGAGTGTCACTTATCTCTTTCACATATAGGCAATATTTAAGCTGAGATCAATGGCTGGGCAAGCAGGACCCTGGGATCAAGATTATGTGAATCAGTCTGAACTGAAAACCACAGAGAGCCACAGTAAAGAGAGTTGCTGCAGAGCAGGTACTATAGGAATGTGGGTCATTGTGGCATCCCCATCCTCATCCCTGATCCTAAAGGATAGCAATCGCAAAGCCATTATGTTAAGTATGCTAAACTGAATAATTCAACCATGCCTTCCTTCTAGGCATATGCCGAGTTAAGTCTACCAACATGCACATTCAAAAGTGCTCACTGCAGGACTGTTCATAACTGCCCACAGATACATTGCTGAGTGAGAGAAGCCAGGTATGAAATGGGTATCTGGTACCATTACACTGTGAAAGCTATTCTATCCTGTCAGAAGCCAGGATAGTGCTTATCCTTCCTAAGGGAAAGAAAGAACTACGCAGGCCCTGCTAACGGATTGCTCATGTTCTGCTCCTTCTCTGTAGTGGTCGTAGTGGCACAGACATACTGTACCATGTACATCTGTATTCGTGAAAGGTGTACTTCTCTTAACGTACAGTCAACTTCAATGAGAAGTTTAAGAAATCTACTGTGGTGCTGGGTGGTGGTGGCACACAGCTTTAATCTCAGCACTTGGGAGGCAAAGGCAGGCAGATCTGTGTGGGGGGTGGGGTCAGCTTGGTCTATGGAGTGAGTTTCAAGACAGCCAGGGCTACACAGAGCAAATCTGTCTCGAAAAGAAAAAGAGAACGAAAAGAAAAGAAAAGAAAAGAAAAGAAAAGAAAAGAAAAGAAAAGAAAAGAAAAGAAAAGAAAGAAAAAAGAAAAATCTACTGGTGTCACAATTCAGTGTTACTTAGCCAACTGTTCTGGAAAGATTTCTATTTTGATGTTTACCCCATAACAAGTCACTATATTAGGTACTACTGAAATGATAGCTAACATCAGACAAGCCATCACCAGACCTTCTCTCAAAACACAGGTAAGATTTGATTCTCAGAATCTTCTGACCGATAGCCTGGGTACAGGGGTAAAGCTGGTGTGACTTTACAGCCAGTGGCTTAACACTGGGCCATGAAGAGAAAGGGGTTTATATCAGGTCCCCAAACTCTTCTTCACAATACTTTGTTGAGGTTGGGCCAGTCACCATTCACTCACTCACTTATTCAATTATCTAGGTTTTTTGAGACCGCATTTCTGTGTGGATAGTCTTGGCTGTCCTGGAACTCATAGGTTGGCCTCCAACTCACAGATATCTGCCTGCCTCTGCCTCCTGAGTGCTGGGATTAAAGGCACATGCCATCATCGCCTGGCCTAATTGTCTTTTAAATATAGCACATCTGATTTGTCCAGTCATTGTCTCCTGATAAAGATTCAGATGAAATATTTGGCAAGGAAGCTTATAAGGTTAGGGTACACTGCTAGTGGGCAGGCTATGTCCAATCATGCTATTAGCAAGGTAAGCTTAGCCCTCTCCAGCATAAACTTCAATCACTAATTGATATGTTTGGTGATTTTTTTTTCTTTTGTTTTCATTTTGGGAAGACATGGTCTTACTGTGTATGCCCAGATGACCCAGAACTCATTAGAATTAGACCAGGCTGGCCTCAAACACATAGATCTAGCTGCTCCTGCCTCTGGAGTGCCAGAATTAAAGGAATGTGCCACCAAGACCAGTTACTTATATCTACATCCATCCATCCATCCATCCATCCATCCACCCACCCCCACACACTAATTTGTTATTGAAACAGCATCTCCTGCTTTTGTCTCCCAAGTGATGAAACTAGAGGCATATGTAAAATCATAATCAAGTTCTCTAAATCATTCAGTCAGCAACTCTTTGAGTATCTTAAGATCAACTTCACTAAGGCAAGATTTACTGAAGTATCCACTGAAAGTGCCATTTATAAAATGTGTATATGAACAGAATTGCTTCAAGACACAGACTGCTGCCCCTCAGTTTCCTCAAGTCCTGTTGCTATAAGTCATTTTTGGGCCAGCTTCCGGGTTGCACTGTCCTGCTTGCTGCCAGAGTGGCCTTCACTCTACAGAGTCATTTCTGTGGTTTTGTGCCTAGCTTCTGCCATTCTTGGTGGGTGTGGCAATGCTAGTACCTTTGGGTTCCAAGTTGTACTTCATGGGGTGGATGCACTAGTTTGTTCTTCTACCTGCTAAGGGATGTCTGGGTTCTTTCCAACTTGAGGCTCTCCGGAACAAAGCCACTACAAACTGTGGTGTCTAAGTCTGGGTGAACATATATTTTTATTTCCCTTGGGTAAATAAATACCTAGAAGTGGATGGCAAGTGTATATTTAACTTTTTTGTAATGAGCCAAAGAGCTCTGCAAAGCCACCCACCTTCTCTACGCCCTTTGGTGGTTTCTGTGAGGGTGCTAAATGTTCCACCTCCTTGCCAACACTTGATCCTGCTAGTCGCTTTATTAACAATTTAAAATTCCAATATGTATAGTGTTGATTAATTATGGATGTATGATTATGTCTATCTTTCCCATCTTGGACACAATGAGGGTAATCTAAGTTCAATACAGTGCTTAACATACAGCAGGTTCTTAATTAACAATAATTTTAAAAAAGGTATTTACTGAATACAGGTTGGGTGAAATCTACCACTCTTACCAGATTATTTTTAGATCTATTCATGAGTTCTCAGAAATTTCTATCTTTCTACAAGTATGTGGTTCTGTATTTGGGACTTCACCACTTAGGCAAGCCTGACCAGTTATGCTGTCCAGCAAGGCCCAGTGTCCCTGAAGGCACCACTTCTTTCATAGAACCACTAAATGATTACATATTGCACTGTTACCAAGGTAGGGTGGTATGGCTCCATTCTAGGACTTCTCACAAAGCTAGCTAGCTTTCTTTCTTTCTTTCTTTCTTTCTTTCTTTCTTTCTTTCTTTCTTAATTAATTAATTAATTAATAAAATTTTTGAGACAGGCCTTCACTATGTAGCCTTGGCTGGCCTGTAACTCATTATGTAGACCAGGTTAGTCTTAAAACTCACAAAGCCATGTGCCTCCTTGAGCGCTTAAGTATCACAACCACACCTGGTTCACAAAGAACTTTTACAAATGAATGGGTTTCAGTTGCAACACTGCACCCAACTAGGAGCAGCCCCATAGGGATGCCAGGTTGCCTTAAGGTTTATGCATCACTACTCCAAGATTAGTGAATGAGACCACACACATTGCCATCTTCTTGCCAATAATGCTCACCCTGTACTGTGATGACACCCAAGGTTCTCCCAGAAGAACTATAATGATTGGGATGCCCCTTACCCCATCCCAAGGGCCAGTTTTCTACCACACCCAGGTTTTTCAAGCAATAGAACAAGCTATCGTGAAAGGCAAACAGAAACAATGACAGCTCACACCAACATCCATAAGTATGTTATGATTAGAAAGTGGGCTGATGAGTATGACAGCAAGCCATTTCTGGCATTATTATTTGACAGGTTCCAAGCTTTCTAGACTTCAGGGATTTTTTTTTTTTTTAATTCATGGGAGCCAACTAAAATTTAAATGTACCAACAGGGTGCTGGAGAGATTGCTGAGTGGTTAAGTGCAGAAGACCAGGGTTCGATTCTCAGCACTCACATGGTGGTTCACAACTGCCTGTAAGTTCACTTACAGGGTTCTATGTCCTTTTTGGTCTCCTAAGGCACTGTATACACACAGTGCACAGACATAACATGCAAGCAAAACAGCTATAAATATAAAAACAATAAACCTTCAAAAAAAAGTAAAAAAAGTTAACACTGGGCAGTGGTGGTGTACACCTTTAATCCCAGCAGTCGGGAGGCAGAGGCAGACAGGATCCCTGTGAGTTTGAGACCAGCCTGGTCTACAAGAGCTAGTTCCAGGACAGGCTCCAAAGCTACAGTGAAACCCTGTCTTGAAAAACAAAAAACAAAACAAAAAAACCCAACAACAACAAAAAGTAACAACAGATTTGAGGCCCACCAGTTATGTGAATAGAATGGTTTCGATATTATAATTCAGGATTTCAAACAGGTATCTTCTGTCATGAAACCACTTCACTATGCCCAACAATGGCTGCCTGCCATGCTTGCTACAGGGCTAGGGACTGGGTACCTCTCAGAAAGTAACCCAATTAAGAAATGATTGGAAGATGGGAAAACTGAGTATCATCCTATCTCCACCTACTCTCGGAGAACAAGGTTGGAAGTCACAGGAAGGTTTGGTCTCACAGATTACTCTATGCCAAGAGAAATGTTAAATGGCTAGAGATGAAGCTGTATCAGAGTCAGGGAACAACTGTCATGGCAAGTGCCAGGTGCTGAGCATCTGGGATGCACTAGTGAATGAAGGGCCCCTGAAAGCTCCCTCGTAGGTCCTGTGATATACAGCATAGTCATTTCCTGAACCACAGGAAACTTTGATTCAAATCTGACTGAGACATAGGCTTTGAAATTTATTTAACCAACCTGGACAATTCCAAATTTAAGCCTTATTCTAAACAGGTACTCTCAGAACAATGTTCTAAAAGTGACCTCTCACCCTACTCCTAGACACATAAACTGTGCAGAACTGAATACTCCTACTTCCTGTCATGAAGCAGGGAATTCAATTAACTTGGCCAGTATTCTCTGTTACTTAGGAGTCACACAGGCTCCACAAGGGAGCAGTGACTCTATGGCCTCAACCTATTTTTCACACAAATGAAACCAAGGGCCAAGGAGGGCATAGGACAGAAAGACAGGCCCAGCCTCCCCACTGCACAGTGACTCTCATGGAGTCCCAGAGCAGCTATGGTAGTAACATGCCCTCTTCCAGGCTTTCCATGTAACAAGAGCTGAGAGGATGAAAATCTAACACCCTATTAGTACAGCAAGCAAAGAGGCTGACCTTGAAGCTGCCTACCAGCATCTGCAAATCAATGTGAGAGCTCTTCTAACTACTGGCCACAGTAGCCTCAGCACAATGTAATTTCGGGCAACATGAAACAAAGGTAAAGGAACTGGTTATGAGGAAAACAAGAACAAACCAAAATCAATCTGCACTCATGACGTGCCAAGTTACCCTAAGGAGGAAAACATACTCAGAAAGAGCTTCAATAGAAGGTGGATTATAAATAAAATAGCAGGAACGACAGTTTTCACATGAGAATGCCACAAGCCCAGCTGGTGTACACTTGCAATCTCAGCACCTGGGAGGTGGAGGCAGAAGGATGAAGAATTCACAAGTTCATCCTCACTAAAGTATCAAGTTCAAGGCCAGACTGGGCTCCAGGAGACCCAGCCTCAAAAACAAAACAAAACAAATGACAACAAATCCCACAATTTTTAAAGGTACTGGGATGGATTAACTGTCCTGACTTGCATACTGTTAAGTCTTATCATAAGCTTCTACTCTGCTGTCCATGCTCCTGTTTGGCTGTGCTCTGGTTAGGCTGAGAGGTGGGTGGATGGGTAGCATCATGAGCCCTTGAGGCTGGGGTCTGAGCTCTCAAGCCCTGCCTCTGAAATGCAAAGTGCAGTACACTGTTTTATCTGCCAGGGTCATGTGTCAGGGTTATCAATATGAAGGGAACAGATGAGGAAACTGGGATATAAATTCTTTTGAGATTGGTCTGCTCTGACAAAGTTTGATGGGATGTTGTTTCTGTTTGTCTGGACTCTATACTGCAGTTCCTCACATGAGTGAAGAACAAAGACATGAGAGGCCAATGACAGCACCCATTTTCCTGAAGGAAAATCTAATCATTCAAAACAAGCCTACAGAGCTCGTACAAGTCCATGTCACAGATGTGTTCTGCTTGAGGAGGAAACACTGGTCCTGTGCCCTCTGTAAGCTGGGAACTTAACTTATCCAAGACCACACTCTGAGGAGGTCATATGTAGTACTGAAGTGGGCTGAGAGTGATGAGAGGTCCAGACAGTACTTTACATCAAAGTTACTCTGTAAGGCAACTGTCTACACACTTCAGAAAAGGTAATGGTGGCAGTAGGAGTGGTGGAGTGAGGATGGAATTGAGTGTTTGCATCCTAGAGTAAAAAAACTCAACCATAACAGACAGTTAAAAGTCAGCTGAGCAAATTCAAACATGGACTAAACATAAAATAACACTATCAGTATTAACAACAGTAATGTTTTTCTTTCAGGTGCTGGAGGTGGAACCCAGTGTTCATGTTGAGCAGCTAAGCAGGTACCTGATCACTGAGATCTACCCCAACCTTGGCAGACACTGCTTTCTTTTTAAAAATCTATTACTAGTGCGTGTGTGAGGGTACATGTTTGTACTGTGGAGCACGTGTGGAGGTCAGGGACTTTTAGGAGGTGGTTTTCACCTTCTACCAGTGAAGGTCTTGCCAGGGCCCTGGTGAATATTCTTAAAGTGACAATGCCAGTACAACCAATGAATTATGAAGCTTCTTTCAACTTTTCAATAGCTTCAAACTGGCAAACCAAGAGAAAGGGCAGTGGGGGTGGGGGGTGGGGGGCGGTTACTGGTGTGGTGACACACACCTGTAATCCTAGCAAAGAGAAGGAAGCCAGCCTGGTATACAGACCAACATTCAGGATGTAAAAAACAAACAAACAAAAAAAACCCAAACCCAAACAAACAACAATGAAAAATTCAGACTGAATTCACTTTTTCTTATATGGTGATATGGGAGTCCCCTCTGTATGCTGTGAATACCACTGGTTAATAAAGAAACTGGCTTGGCCTGTTCTAGGGTAGAACAGAGCTAGTTGGGGAGTGGGGGGGATTAAACGGAATGCTGGGAGAAAGGAGGCGGAGTCAGAGAGAAGCCATGGAGCCACTGCCTTTGCTGGCAGGCCATGACCTTGTGGTGATGTACAAATTAATGGAGATGGGTTAAATTTGGATGTAAGAGTTAGCAAATAAGAAGAAGTCAGAGCAAATGGGCCAAGCAGTGATTTAAATAATATGGTTTCTGTGTGATTATTATGGGAGTCTGGGTCGACAAGCAGCCTCCTACAACAAAAACCCTTATGTGGAGCTGGGCCGTGGTGTTGCACATCTTTAATCCCAGAACTCAGGAGACAAGAGGCAGGTGGATCTCTGTGAGTTTGTAGCCAGCCTGGTCTACAGAGTAAGTTCCAGGACAGCAAAGAAACGTCTTGAAAAAAAAAAAAACAAAAACAAAACACACACACACAACCAAACAAAAACAACACCAAAAAACCCTTATATGGCTGGAGCCTGGGTCCTCTGAACAGAGACACTGGTGTGGGTTTTCACAAGATGGTCAGTGAATTTCTGATAAGGAGACTTGATAAATACAATCTCTTTCCAGAGGTCAGGGGTCAAGTAGCTGTAGGTCTCTGAGATGGCATCAAAGGGGACCTTGGCAAAGTTGCCCAAGGTGACAGTGAAGTCTCTGGCTGATGTGCAGCAGTCATTAACACTATCCATCATCAGTAACTTCTTGGGCATGGGAGCAGAGATTGTGCCTCTGAGTGAAGGGATGAAATATACCAACACAAAGTCAAGATTCAGGACTCTTGGAGCATAGCTATGTTCCAGGCACCACAATCTAGGCCACTCATGTGGGTCTCCCTAAGCTCTGTGGTCCCTCCCAGAGACAGGCTAGTTATTAGTGTTCACAATGCAGCGATGAACAGATGACAGAGCTGAGATTCTGATCCAAGCAAGGCCATGTGTTCAAAGGTTTATCACAACCTCAGAATACCTCTACTAATTATTATGCCTCTTTTTTTGACACTGTGCAGCTCTGGCTGGCCTGAACTCAGATAACTTCCTGCCTCTACCTCTCAACTGCCAAGATTTAAGGTGTGAAGCACCCCACTTGGACCCTGCTTCTTAAACACACAAGGAGATGATGCTTCACAATCAGCAACAGCAGCTGCTTCTACAACATTGCAGTAAGATACAATGCAGTTAGGCAATCTGTATTTCAAACCAGTTGTACAAAATGTATAGTTTTGTTGTCAATTAAAGTAAGTAACTTTTAAAAAGGCACACTTTCAGAGTTTAGGGGCTGAGGAATATACACATAAAACAATGTCTTACTTAACATAAAGACCTAATAGTCTTTCATATGGGCTGGAGGGGTCAGTAGTACAACAAGGAAGAATGGCGAGGCTTTTCTACATCAGGATCACATAAGCAGGAAGGTCTTGGAAAGAGATGATAGTGGGGAAGCAGAAATGAATGGGTGGGGACAGAGGCATAGATCTAGCAGGCCTGGGATGCGATCAGATGAATCACTGTCTGGAGAGACAGTGATACAATCTGGTGGAGTTTGCAGAGCAGCAGCTTGGCTTGACAGTGACTGAAGGTGGACAAGCGTCAGGGTAGAAAAGAATTAAGAGGACACAGAGTCCCATGTTTGTGTATGCTCTGGAGGTGTGAAGAATGAGACAGGACCTTGCACAAGCCAGGTAAGTGCTCTAGTATTGAGCTACACACCTAGCCCACGCCTCTCTATTTTCTACCTTAAATTTTATTTATTTTATGTGCATGGGTGTTTTGCTTGCATGTATTATCTACATACATGCAATGCTTACGGGGCTAGAAGACAGTGCTCCAGAAGGTATTTTGGTTGTGAGCTGCCATGTGGATACTGGGACACTCCTAACTGCTGAGCATTGTCGCAAGCCCTCCAAATCTATATTCTTTTTTTTTTCTTCCTCCTCCTCCTCTTGGTAGGGTGGGTTGAGACAGGGTCTAACTGTGTATCCCTGGCCTCACAGAGATCTGCCCGTCTATGCCTCCCTAGTGCTGGAATTAAAAGTGTGCACTACCATGCCTGGCTCCCAAGTCTACATTCTTAAGCTCAACCAACAATGCTTGGGAATCCACACTGACAGGTACCTACAAAACCTCCTCCTCAAAGATCCCTGAAAGTAGCTAGAAGAAAGAAACAATAATGTGAAACTGGAAGGCAAAGAGACATGTAAGAGCCCTAAGTCAGAAAAATGAAGCACCCACACAAGTAAAACTGTACTATCTTAAGAACATAAAAACTTAAGGCAACTTCTCTTTTTGTATCTATCTCACACAGTTCCATGTACAAAAATCCAGTCACAGCCGGGCGGTGGTGGCGCACGCCTTTAATCCCAGCACTCAGGAGGCAGAGGCAGGCAGATCTCTGTGAGTTCGAGGCCAGCCTGGTCTACAAGAGCTAGTTCCAGGACAGGAACCAAAAAAGCTACAAGAGAAACCCTGTCTCGAAAAAATCCAAAAACAAAACAAAAACCCAGTCACATGATCACAAGATATTCAAGCACTATGATTGTTTTCTTACCTCAGAGCAGAGACCCTACCTGTACATGAGTCTTAGATGCCCGATGAGAATGCCAGGATTGGTAACAGTCTCAAATACTTGTTTCTATTATTGAGTGTAATATGTGTTCCATACAAAGCCCTTACTCTGACCTCATGCAATCTACAGACCCACAAGGGGACACAAAACAACACAAACTACCAAAAAAAACTAACCACACGCTAAAGCTATGTGAGGACAGGTCTGAGGACAGAACTGCTCCCACATATTTTAAGTCTCCTTAGTGCCACACTAGCCTTCCCATTGAAGCTTCAGTGGTCAGATCACCCAGCGCCTTTCTGTTAGCATCTCTCATTTCCAGAAAGTTCACAAATCCCAGCCCTCTTGGAAGCTCCCTGCAGGGAGTGGAAGGTACTATTTGCTGTGGGAGATGCTTACCTGTGGCTTCAATGTACTCAATGCATCTTTCAATAAAGATGGGAATTGGCTTCTCTGGAGTCACCACAGTTGTTAAGGGCACCCCAAAATAGTTACTCTCCCAGGTTGCCTTCGTGATGGATGGTCGGGGTTTGGGCTTTGGTTTCTGTCCAGGAAAGAAAAAAGGAAGCACAAAACAAAGTGAGTATCATAAGTATCTGCAAGGGTTCCAAAGAGGAACTGGCAGCTGGTAACAAAGTGCTGAAAAGATTTCAAGAGGACAAACAGATCCAAATTTGCTCATCTCCTTAATAGCATTTTCTAGCCTCCAAATATCACATAAGATACTGGAAAGTTGTCACACAGTCACACCTTTGGTGTGAGAGTGCATTATTAGAACAAAGATGTTTATAAGAAGCTGGCCAAGTTTACTCAATAAAGTAACAACATAATGGCATCCACATCCTCCACTGGGGACACACTGGAGTAAACAGGAAGTTTTCCAAATAATCTACATAATAATAAATGGTATATACTCAGAGATGGCTGATGCCTCGGAAAGATCAAACATGGGTCCAAAAACTAGTAACTTCCTCTTTCCAGAAAAGAGACAGCACGTATTCTGTTAGAGCGGTCTCAAATGAGGATTCCCTTTGATACATTAGCCTGGGGTTAATTCCTGGTGTTTTCCACATTAGGAAATGGTAAAGCCAACTAATCAAACAAAATAACATAACCCAGGCCCATGCCTATAAATTCAGTCCTTGGGAGGCAGGGGTGGGACCAGCAAGAGCACCAGGCTAGCCTGGGCTACAATGTAATTCTGTCTATTCTTTTATTCCTTAAGAAGTAGTCAGCAGGGCAATGATAGCCACTGAGATTTTACTATGTTACCAAACAAGTCCCACATACACTTCCTTTAAAATCTCACAACCTTTCACTTTTTCAAGAAAAAGAAGTCTCCATAGGCCTCAATGACTCAATTAGTGATAATGCTTGATTACCAAAGCCCATGATATTTAACAGTAATTACTGAAATAGTCTGCCTCAAAAATCACTCAAACTGTGACCCCCCCCCCACTGAATTTAGTACTTTTATTTTGAAGCTTATATTTGGGGAGGGGGCAGTTTTATACTAATGGAAACTCCCCAAAGCCAAGGAAACGGGGTTTAGAATGTCGATCTTTCTTAAAGTATCTAATAAGAGGGCAACAGAATACAGGTAAATTAGAGCAGTGTGATTCTAATAATCAGTTTTCATTTCCAAGTGGCTCAGCCCAATGTAGCAGGGCAGATGACTCCCCTTAACAATGTGCATGGATTATAAACCTATTTAGGGATCTTTCCATAAAACCCACAGAAGGAGACATCCAACTGCGAGGTCACAGGTCAATCAACCTTCCCCTTTTCTTCTGCCCATTTTCATTCATTTTAGTATTCCTTATAAGGGAAAAAGATACTTCCTGTTTAGTCTGAGATTCTTTGAAAACTTCCTGTGCAAATTAGAGGGGTGGGAGTGGGAAGTAGGAGTTAGGAGTTAGAATTAGAGAGGGTAGAGGCAAATTAAAAAGTATACTGGGCTGCTAACAGGTAATACCTTAGAAAACAGTCAAAGGGCAAAGAAAGCCCAACCATTAGCCTGCTAAATAAGTTAATGTGGAGGTTCATGGACCCCCACGTGGCTTGGCCCTGACAAACACATGCTGTGGCTCTTGAGGTAAGCAGGTACTGACTTTAGGGAAAAGCAAACTGGTGACTTCTGATTTTTCTTTATGGATAAATCTAGACTGTCCAGCAGTGTGTGATGCATGCTATAACCTATACTTATACAAAGCTCAACATAAAGAGTTTAAGCTTTGCTGCCAGACATTATGTACCAACAGGTGCAACAGTGGCATGGCTGCTATGGGGGTAACCAATTGCTTTCTGATTGGATCTGAGGCCTGCTCCACAGAAGGGAATTCTGGTAAGGTAAACCTGGTGACAATTCCAGCTGGAAAAGGCAGGACAGACAACACACAGAGACTCAAAACTTGTCAAAGTGCCGAGAATGAATGACTGTTGAGTGAGGGCTCAGCTCTAAATGAACACTGATTATCAAACCCCACAAGGTCCAGAGGACATCTTGAAGAGGGAGACAGACAAAATGGAAGAACCAAAGGATGAGGGAAGGGTGCTGTCAAGTGCTGACTTCTGGACAAAGTAACAGCAGCTATAGTTACTGTATTACCCAAGACCTAAACAAGATCAAACCAGCAATACTTCCAGCATGAATGGAGGGAGGTCTTATAAAACTCCATCTAGCTGAAGAGCCTGACAATTGATGGCTGGTCTGAGAGGGAAAGTTAATTTTCCTTATAGATATGTTGCTCATGTGCATGTAGGCAACACTAATTGGGCTCAAGGGTGTTTAAATAAAAAAAGAAAAAGAAAAAGACAAGAAAGCTAAATGGGTTGTTTAGGGGATGGGGGGCTTGGTGAAGGTAGATATGATCAAGATACATTGTGTGTACATACGTGTGAGTGTGAGTGTGTGTGTGTGTGTGTAGGAAATTGTCAAAGAGGCTGCTATGGTGGTCCACACCTTTAGTCCCAGCACTTGGGAGGCAGAAGCAGGTGGATCCTTTGTCAGTTTGAGACCACCCTGGTCTACATACAGAGTTCCAGAACCTGTCTCAAAACAACAACAAAGAAAAAAAAAGTTAAAGAATTAAAAAAAATTAAAAAGCCTGCAATGGCAGTAAGGTAAGGGTAGGCAGATCTCTGTGAGTCCAAGGTCAACTAAAAATACACAGTAAAACACACACACACACACACACACACACACACCCCACACCACACCACACCACACCACACCACACCACACCACACCACAAAGAATTTAACCTGCTGGGGACGTGGTTCAACTGGTAGGACACTCGCCCAACTTGCATAAAACTCTGGGTTTGAAGCCCAGCACCATATAAAATCGGGTGTGGTGGTGCACACCTTTAATTACAGCACTTGGACTTGGAAGAAGAGGATCAAAAGTTCAAGGTCATCCTAGACTAAGTAAGAAGTATGAGGCCAGGTTGGTTTCTGTAAGACCCTATTTCACAAGAGAAAAACAGGTTTCTATGTTTCAATCTGACTGATGTGGTTTGGGTCAAGTACTGTATCACCTCCATCTACCTTCCTAGCATCATCCTGGTCACATGATGTTACGGGCAGGACCTTTCAGCTGATGTGTACTATTGTAGTCACATAGCCTTGGATCAAGCAATATTCTTCCTGTAAATGTTTCTGCCATTTAAAGGGTTAGTTCTGAAGTGTGAATAAACAGTGACTGACCATCTGTATTAAAACAACAACAACAACAACAACAACAAAAAACCACTTCCATCAATCCCACCCAATTTCTTGGTCAAAATGAAGATAATACTATTCCCCAGTAAAACTGAAACTTCCAAATAAAGTGCTGCTAAGGGAAAGTGTGGAACCAAAAAGCAGGAGGTGACCCTGATTCTCCTAGTCATCACTGGGATGCTTTCTAGCTTTAGTTCTAGAATCTAATCAAATTGAAACAATATACTCCTCAAAGTGATGCTCATGTGTATGCTTCCAAGCCACTGGCTAGAGAGGTTTGTCTCACTTAAGTACTTTCTAAGCACCAGATCCCAAGTTTCTCTCTTTTTAGTGGTACCAGAGATTGAACCTAGAGCAGAGAAGATAGACAAGCACTCCACCACTGAGTCCCCAGAATAGCATGCTTCTGTTGGTCATACCCCCAGAATACCCCACTCCCACTAAAAGCATGCATACTAAGAACCCTGGGGCCACTGAGCTGGTCCAGCAGATAAAGGCACCTGCTATTAATGCTGAGGGCCTTTTCTATTCTCAGGACTTACATGGTGAAGCAGAAAACCTATTCTTTAAAGTTGTCTCTCTCATCTCTATAGGCACAAGGCATGCCTGAGCCTACATAGAAAATAATGGAGAATGAGGAGCAAAAGTAGGAGGGGGGAAAGAAAGAAGGGAGAGAAGGATGGAGGGAAAGGAAAGGGAGGAACTCTGGAGACGAGTCCAAATAAATCCCACTGAGGTGTGTCTGATTGCAGAACTTGTACTTCACAGCACTACAGTTTATATAAATAAGTTCTTGGGTTAGGCAGAATGAACAAATGGATGCTGAGTAAAGTATAAAAGCACACCAACTATCTGGAAAACTTCTAAAGGTAATATATATTTGTCTACTCAAAATTTACTAGGGAAGTCTTTTATTTGTGTGTGTATGTGTTAGCTTCCTGTTTATTGCTGTGATAAGACCACAAGCAACCTGGGGAGGAAAGAGTTTTTACTGGGTTTACAACATTCCTATTACAGTCCATAATTTAAGGAAGTCAGGGCAGGAACTTATTAAGGCAAGAACCTAGATATGAGAACTGGAGCAGAGACCATGGGGAAGGCTCTTCCTGTCTTCTCTCCTTTCTTTTGCTTATTTTGGTTTTTGAGACAAGGTCTCATTATGCAGCTAGCTAGCCCTGGCTTGCTTGGTGTACATAGCATCAAATTCAGAGATCCACCTGCCTCTGCTTTCCGAGTGCTCAGATTAAAGGTGTGTTATACTATACCCTACACTAGTTTACTTTTTTATGTACCTGAGGATTACCTGCCTGGGGATGGTACTACCCACAGTGGGCTGGGACCTTCTAACAAGGAATGCCCTGTAGACCAATATGATGGGGCCATTATTTTCAAGTGATATTCTCTCTTCTTAAATGACTCTATCTTGTGTCAGCCTGATAAAAAACAAAAACAAACAAAAAACAAAAACAAGCCAGCCCAGGGTGTGGGTGTATGTGTGCCCGCTGATGACGGTGGTGTCATATTCCCTGGAGCTGGAGTTACTGGCATCTGTGAGCCATCTGATGTAGGTGCTGGAACTGAACTCTGATCATCTGATAGAGTATTAAGTGCTCTTGACCTCTGAGATTTGTCTCCAGCACCAGATGATGATGTTTATTATTATTTCAAAAGACAGAATCTTGCATAGTCCTGGGTGGCTTTAAGGTCTTGAATCCTCTTGCCTGTTTCCCTAACACTGGGACTATAAGCATGGGGCACTATCTTCAGCTACTATCAGGCAATTTCAAGCTGGAAAAAGAGCCCTAAAGCAGCTATGTTCAAACAGTTGTAGAGCCACCTACTAATAATAAGGAGAAGGCTTATTTTGTACAGTTGTGCTCCAGAGATAAGAGCAGGATAAAAGATAAATTAGACTGCTAATCTCTTTCACCTCAAAGAGTCCAAGATCCAGTTTAACCCTCCAATTTATGAATGAGATAGCATTTAGAGAATATCAATCCCCTTTGTTGGGTGACAGAATTCCACCCCACCTCCTCACATGCATTCTCTTAAGCTTTAAACTCTGGATTAGAGTGTCAAATACATCCTTTAGATAACTAAAGGTTCTCTAGAGTATCATAAAATTAGACAGGGATTCTTGAACAACTATTCTAAACCTTCCTCATCAGGAAGTCAGTTTGTGGAATGCCATGACAAATTCTGGGCTGGCTTCTGATATTACCAACACTTCTGGCATCTAAAGGGTTACTGAGTACATTTTAGCTGGAAATGCCATTCTCCCAAGTGGCTTGCCAGATGTCTTGTGTCCCCAGTAAGGCACATGTCCCTCTTTAGGGAATCACAGGGAGCACTCTCACAGCAGGTGCTCTCAACATCCATCTTCTTTTGGGGTATTCACTTAGCAGGCCAAAACAGAAAAAGCAGGAGAGGCCAAGCCCTAGAATGACCCACACATCTGTGCCTCAAGTGGGTCAAACAAAGCAATAACAACTCCCTAGGAAGCTAGGTGCCGAAACCTTATAGCCATCCTGCAAGGCAAAGGTGTTATTAGCCCCTTTCACAGCAGAGATCAGAGACCCTGCAGCCAAAGCCCACACTTCTTCCTCCAGGATGAAATGTCAAGACCCAGATAAAGGCAGGACCAACTTAAGTCATCTCCTCCTTTCCTTTTAGACAGGTGCTGATAGAATAAATAACGTCTCCACTTTTCCAGATCTCTTGGTTTCCCTAAAAACAAACTTACAGCTATGTGTACTAGCTCACACCTGCAATTCTAGCACTTGGGAGTCGGCAGGATGACTGAGTCTGAGGCCAGCTTGGACAGTATAGTGAAAGTTTGTTTTGAAAAACAAAACAAATAAAAAAAAAAGCACCACTCAAGGCTTTTTTTCCCCGCCCCTTCTCACATTCATCGCCAACACTGTGATTTTCTAATTAACAACTATCCTCTATGTTTCCAATAGAGCTTCAAAGGGGCCCTTTCAATTAAGTTATTCATACTCCTGACACTTATCAGCTTATAGCACCTTGATTTAGGGCAAAACAGGAAGAAACACAAACCCTGGTGTTACCACCATCTAGCCCTCTTAGATGAAGGAAAGGGAAGGTGGCTGTGTCATCACACTGCAGAATGAAGGACTGTGGCAAAGCTAAGGATCTTGAGGCTCAATTTTTGGCCAGTGCAGCTGGGGGCAAGGTAGAAAAGGCAGCTGGATCTAGGCATAGGTCCATGCACACTGATTGGAGCTAACCTCACATGGGTCGTGCAGAGATAATTTTATATAACCAGGTGGTGGAAGAGAACCAGTTGGCTTAGGAAGTATCACAACAATTCTTTGTCCTTTGAAAAGAGGACCTGGACTCCCTATTTTATTTAAGGAGCAGGTGTGTGCAAGCTAAAGCAGATAGTTAAAAGATGTTCTATTTTTATCACCAAAAGGACACTACAAAAGTTCTTTAGGCTTAAAATAAACTAAAAAAAAAAAAAACCAGGCATGGCAGTATACATAATCCTAGCACTCAGGAGTCTCAGGCAGGAGGACTGTGAGTTTGAGGCAGCCTGGGCTACATAGAAACTGCCGAGAGAGAGAGAAAGAGAGAGAAAGAGAGAGAGAGAGAGAGAGAATAAAATAAACTGAAAATCCACTGGCATGGATTTAAAACAACTTGTTAATGTTCCAATAGCTAATTCAGTCCCTCCATGCCTATTTTGACCTTACTTGACTAGACACTGAAGGCAGAAAGAACAGCACCATGCTGTCCTTAGGAGGGATAGCATAAAGAAATGGTCTTAATAAAAGTTAGACACTGTTTGAATGAACACAAATGAGTGGGCTCACTGGTCTAAACATGTGCACATGAACAGTGAAAACTAGCAACTTTCTTGCATATGCGAGTGGCAGCTATAAAACTGGCCTCAAAAGTTCACCCACTCTATTGCAGTGTTGGTAAACCAGGCAATGCATTTACGTGTTTGTTTTTGGGACAAGGTCTTATGTAGCCAGACTAGCCTGCAAGTTACTATGCAGCTGAGGCTAATCTTGAACTGATCATTCTACCTTCACCTCCAAGTGCTGGAATTACAGGCAAGCACTACCATGCCCTGCTGAGAAGGTATTTAATCTCTCTGAGCCATGAATGTGCTCTACTTCCTGATCCAGACAGCTATGAGGAAGCAAGTAGCCTCACACTTCCACCCTACTGAAACCACACTGTTCCCATGCCTTCCCCACCAGGATGGACCATACCTTCAAAATGTGCTCCAAAATAAACTCAACTATGAAATAAATAATGTTGGGGTTAAAAATAAATCATACAAGTTAAAACATAAACCTATCCTATTTCTGTGGCAATCACACTATAGACTACATATGAATAGATTCTGGTCTCCCATCCTGACTTTGAATTCCACACTGTATCTGATGAAGTTCTTCTCATGAATTCTCCATCTTCATTGTCTGTCTGCTTGGTGCTTCATCCATGTTAGCTTTACATTATCAATTCTTAAGAAACTTTCCTAGATTGTTCAATAACCCCTCAGTATCTAGTACTTCCCCACCTGGTACTTAAGATACATACAAGTTTATGTTCAGAACCTATCACTGAGGAACACATGAACTAACTACCACATCTAGGACACCTAAAACACCAGGCAGGAGATAAGTGTTCACTGATGTCTCAGTACTGAACCAAATGCTGCCTTCCTAAAAGGGTGAAGGTGCTTGTACACCGATGTCAAAGTACTTCTTTAGGAGAGGTTTTACAGCTCACTCAGTAGGACTAAGCTCAAAAGCATACACTGAATTTTTCTGAGCAAGTTACAAAGAGCTCTTATCATATTCCACTTGTCTGTCAAAACCAATATCCCTCCCAGTGGTGTGGGCAGTCCAACTGCCCAGCTGGTTTTCATTCACACTAGAAACTAGAAACTCCGTTCTAGGCCTCACAAAACGAGAGCTGTGTCTACAAAGCCATAACAACCAACCAATTCACTGAATCCAATGAAATAAGCCAATTCACTGGGGGAACACAAACAGTCAAACTGGTTACTTGGTGCCTTATAGACCAAACAATGCGTGATTCAAACAGTTCACTTTTCAATAGGTTGTCTTGTCATGTGGCAGCTACAGTAAGTGAAAGATTTTCTTTATCACTATTTTGTCTTTTTATTAAACACAAGAGTAAGAGCGTATCTGACAGAAGGGTAAATAGCCAATAATATCTAGCCTTTAAACAGTGGTCAAACACACCAAATTTCAGCAAACTGAATGAGCCCCAAGGGCACAATTGTGGAACAAGGCTCTATGGCCTGCTTTTTGGCTTTAAAATAAGAGCTGCTGGTCCCGATCTCATCTTTGCAAATGCACAGCCTTGGGAGACAGAGACATGAGCAGCAGCAGCAGCAGCTTTAGACAAAGCTCTATTCACAGCCACCCAAGTGCAATCTTAGAGTTTCAATTTCATTCAGATGAGTGCGGAAGGCTCCCACTGAGGGTGGGCTGCTGAATGGTGCTGTTGGGAAAATGACCCAAGAAGGAGCAAAGGAGCATTGGCTTTACTGTCTGTACTTTCATTAGAAGAGATGAAAGCATCCCTCTCTCTGACTAAGGTACTAATCTAGCACATTAGGAAGAGTACTGAGTGGGGTTTTTTCCCCCCTTTCCCCCATCACATTGGTACCCAGAGCAGAGCCTCTCTTCATTAATGTGGTTGCCAGGGCGAGTACAGAGTAAGCATCTGAATCACTGTGGGTTTAACCTTACACCAAAGAGGAAATGGTGTGGTCAGGAGGCCCACAGCAGCCTCCTCCCTGGTATAATGCCATGTTCCACCTGCTGCAGGGGCATGTCACCTTATGCTATGCTTCAGCCTCATCCCTCTTTCAGGTCTAGCTATTTCCATGGTGAAAACAGCACAAACTTCTGGCCCACAATACTCAGCCCTCTGAGGATCATGTTCCCTTTTACAGAAGGTACCAGAGGAGGGACATCATATGCTCAAGTCCAAATGAGAAAGCAGGGAATTGGGACCTGACCCTAAGACCTCATTCCCAGGGCCTCAGCAGCTAATATCGACCCACACTCCACCTGGGCCATCATAACATTAGCTCTGCCCACAGGTCTTCCCTGGCAGACAGATGACCTCTTCATAGCCAGTGTAGCTCTGGCTACCCTACCTGGGTGCTATGGCCTGGGTGAGAAGCGGGGGTGGGGGAGGGAGGGATAGGCACTTCCCCACAGTTTGGCCTGCAGGAGGGTCTGAGTTGTTGTCTACTGCAATCAAGAATGCCTTTCCCCTCACTTCAAATAAATGCTGTACTGCTTTGTCATGCCAATAAAAATCAAAGGATAAATCCCCCACGGAGGGTGGCTTGCACTCTCTGCCCTGATGGTATCTTGCTCTTCCAGTAAAACAAGTGTCAGTCTGCATTCCCGATGGCAGGAGGCCTGCTCTGTGGCAAAGGCTTTCATTTTCTCTGCAGGGATGACAAAGCAGCTCTGCTCATTCCAAAGAACCACTTTCCAAATCAGGGAAGCACAATGCCAGCTTCTACCCATTCTTCCCTAAGGATACTCCTAAAATGACTGCTGGCATGCCATGGTTCTTAGGCCAGAGGAATCATTTCTGTCTGATTTGGAAAAAGGCATGGCCTACATAACTCAAGACAGGCTGTAAGCTGGTACTTCTTGCCTGCTGATCCAGCAGCTGGGGACATGTCTGGTCCCCAGCAGGGATACAGCTCAAGACACAAAAACTGATTCTTCTGAGTAAAGCCTTTGCCACAGTGAGATCTAGAAATCAAGTCTTATTTGACAATTTTTAAAAAATTATTTATTTTGATTGTTTTGAGATAGGTTTCATGCTGGCCTTAGGTTTGGTAGGATCCTCCTGTCTCTATCTCTTCAATGTTGGGATTATAGATGGGCACCACTGCCCCCACCCCCCGATAGGGCTTCTCTGTGTAACAGTACTCGTTGTCCTGACCTCACTCTGCAGACCAGGACTGCCTCTAGCACACTTGGTTTCATGTGGTACTGGGACTGAACCCAGTGTTTCCCAAAGGCTCAGCACACTCTCTACAACTGAGCTACATCCCCAGTCTGGGATGTGTTTTCAAAGCATCATTTGCAGTATTAAAAATATTGCCAGAAGTCAGAAAAAGACTTAGAATTCAGTGTGCTATTATGCCACCTTCTTAATTCCCAGGTGTGCAAACACCCCCACTAATCAGAAGACTGTCAGCATTCACATAAGCTGTTCCAGCAACAGTTTTTACCAGGAGTGGAGGTGGAAGGAAGCCAAAATGTTCAAAATGCTCAGATTTGGTATCATCAAACAAGAAAACTTGGGGGAAATACAGGGAGGTTGGTTAGCTTTCTAAATAAGAACTATTTTCACTGGGTCTTCTTTCCAAGTTTTGAAGAACAATATCCAAGAGGCAGATATGACCCCAGAGTAGACAGACAAGCTATAGAAAAACTAAATGCGAAGAATGTAGAGACTCAAAAAAGGGGCCCACAACTCACACAACACGGCTCTGCCCTTTCTGATACTACAGACAAGGCTGCCATGGAAGCCTCAGCCAGCAGTGACTGAGAAGCACTCCGCATGACCAAGAACACAATGGTGTCATGCTCCTCCACCTCCCAGGGCCCTGGGTTACCACAATGGCCTCTATGCTATCTCTTAGTACTCCAGATACTTTTGATATGGTGTGTCTTCTAAGGCATTCATTTCTGGCAACTTCCCCCTCCGAGGTTCTTATAAAGCCTCACAAGTGACTGATCTCTACTGTTTCCTGGCAGGGAGGAGCGTGAGCACCAACCTGTATATATCCCTGTCAGAGTCTGACCAAGATGTCACTCTCTGAACAGTTCTAATGGTGAGGGGAGTGGGAGGGTGTGTGTGTGTGTGTGTGTGTGTGTGTGTGTGTGTGTGTGTGNTGTGTGTGAGAGAGAGAGAGAGAGAGAGAGAGAGAGAGAGAGAGAGAGAGAGAGAGAGAGATACTTTGTCTCAAAGCCCAGGCCTAAGAGGACAGGGCACTGCCTCTAGCTCTCTGCATTGTAAACACCAAGTTGCAGTCTACAGCAAGAAAAGACATTTTATCTGCTACTGACATGTAAAACACTACTAGTAACTTCTTCCTTCCCTTGTTGGTCCCTGTCATGCCTGTGGTCCCTTCAAGTTCAGAGACTCACTAATGGAAGAAGTGACTAGAGATGAATGAAGTAAGGGATGTAAAATCTCATTTTACAAAATCCCATGCTGATATATATATTTGCCATTTCATCATGTTCACAGATTTGTGTGTGCAGAGAACCATCTACTCAGTAATGTAAAATGTAGTACCCTTTTGTGATCATGAGAAAGCACCATTTGAGAGCCGTATAGATGATGTATGTTCAGGCCAAAGGGTGCAAATCTGCAGTCTTTAAGGGAGGAAACACTACCTGTACTGTCACTGGCTTGGCCACTTGTCAAGACAATGAAGAGCTCTACACCACCTGCTCATTTGGGTAATTACTGTTCTAGGCAAAGGCAAACCCAGGATACCTATCCAAGGTGCTAACTACATTAGAACTGCCAGTAGTAGATATCTAATGCAAAGGTTGGTTCTTACCATAAGGCCAAAGAACAAATGCACTCTCATGCTTATGTGCTCACATCCAGTGTTTTTTTTTTTTTAAAACCATGTTGTCCTTGAATAGTTGCTATCATCAATCAAATCTCAACAAGATGCTGTGCAAACCCCTACTGACTCATCCCAAATTGAGTCTTACCTTGGTGTTCCTCCTTAGACTTCGAAGGATATTCCTCCTCCTAGGGTCCTCATCTGTTTCATATGGAATGACAGCATTGTCCCCTTTATAACCTTGGGATGCCTGATCCTCCTCTTTCTTCCGGATGGGTCCCAGCTCGTCATCACTCCCCACAGTGAAGCTGGTGCGGTAACTAGCAAACCGCCCCAGCCGGGTGCATCTTGTCCTGTACAGCACAGGCTTACTCACAGCTGATACCTTGCGGCCTCGCTCTAGAGAACTCGTGTCCATTTCACTATCAGAACCATTGCCACTGCCATTGGACTGGGCTTTGTTGATGTTCCGAATGGTGATGATCTTGCCCTGGGTGCTGTCGTGGGGCACAGAGTAGATGTTTTCTTCCTCATTCCTTGGCTTAACCACAGCATCTATTGGCTCTGCGTAGTCAGAAGGATCAAACCCATCCTGAGGCAGCCAGGGGCTAGAAGACACAGACTTCCTCTGTCCCTCCCGATGGCCTTGGTCTAGGTAGGACAGATCTTTTGTGATCTCAAAATGGACAGGAGGCTTTGGTTTGACTGGTGGAGGTACTTTGTTGTTCAGTTTACTCTCAAAATTGCTCATTATGAAAGACAGCCCGTCATTTCCCTCCAGCTCCATAGAGAACTTGGAATGGTCTTTGGACAGGGAGGGCAATGTGGCATCTTCCCGAAACAGGTGGTACGATGGAGGCTCCACATCTTCTTCTGAGTCCTGCAAGTTTGAGTTGCAGAGTGGTGACCCAGCCCTGGGGGAATTGAACACTTCTTCAGTGGTGCTGCAAGCCTCAGCAACATTATCGTACATGTGTGTGGCCTCGATTATGTTCTTTTTCTCCACCACATCTTTAAAAAAGGGATGAAAGATCTCAAGTTTATGCTGGGGCTGGCTACAAGGGATGCTTGTGAACCTCCCATCAATTTCTTGTGCAATTTCCTCTCCCTCTGTCAGTTGCTCTCGACTTAAGTCATTATCCAGGACATCTATAGCGCCATCAGTGAGTGCAACAAGCTGGATGGGAATGATATCCTGCACTTCACAAAGAAAGGCACGCAACATTGCCAAAGAGGCCTTACGTTTGGCTGAATAAAAAACAATGTACCCATGAACCAACCGGCTCTTTCGGATGCTGAACGAGGAATGGTATGAAAGAACAGATAGCTCAATTCGCTTCTTGTGTAGTCCAATTGGAAGTTCAAGTAAAACAGAGTTGCTGCTCCCACAGTGCGAAGATTTACAAGTTTGGGACTGCAGGACAGGAGAGAGTATGTCATCTGCACTAAAGGGATCACCACACATCAGACACATGACAATTCGGAGGTCCACATCAGCCAAGTCTTTGATACTAGCAGTGGAGCTAACCAGGTTTAAGTTGCGCTTAGAATCCAGTAGTCCCTTCAGAACTTGACTGATCTGCTTCTCATTAATGTTGCGTCCATAACCAATGCCAGCAGAAGCAGGATCAAGAAAGACACACTGTAGTTTGCTAGCGATCTGTTGGCCTTGTTGTATTAAACTGTGCAGAGTTTCTCCACTTGTGTCCCCTCTCTTGTTAACTAAAATTAAGGTTAAGGGGAGGTGAACTAAGTGACTATCCCGCCTGCCCAGTGTGGACTCTCTGCTCTTCTCTATACTCTCCACCACATAGGACAAAGACTCCTTTGAATTGTAAAGGCAGAGGCAGCCATGGGGTTGGAAGGTTGGTGTCTGGAAAGAGTTCACAGGGAGCCTGACATTCCCCTCTATTGGCCTCAGGGAAAGCTCATACATTTTACCATCTATCACATATTTGTCATCATTTGTACAAAGAGCTCGAATTTCATTGGCTAATTCTCGGGCAAGGCCATCTTTGCCTAAGATAACCAAATTGATTCTATCAATGTTGGGGTCAGACAGAGAGTTCTTCTGATTCCGATCAGACGGTCGGATAAAGCGAGAACTAATCAAGTGTTCAATCTTAGCATCCACACAAGCTGGGCAGCTTGGGCACGTCTCCTTTGTAGGGTGGTACACAAAATGAATGTGCTTCAGAATGAGAGCATCACGTTCTGCTTGGAGCTTCTGCAATGCTTTAAATCGCTGTTCTTCTCCCAAAACATCCTGGATGACACCCATCTTTTCCTTGCTGGGTTTGGCATCTAGTTCCAGCTCATAAAACAATTCTGAGTACTCCAAAAGCAACTCCTGGAACTCTTCCTTTGCTCGGTCTATAATCTGCTTTTGGTGCTTGCCATAGATGTCCATATACACAGATTCTTCCAGCCACTGGTAAAAGTCTTCATTCATAATAAAACTACGAGCCTCTTCCCAAGGTTTCCCAGGAGTAATGAAAGGAGAGGTCTCCAAGTTTTCTTTGAATGCCTTTCGCATCTCAGCTCTCTTCCTCTCATTCCTCAGCTTCTCCAAGTGGGTCTCATACAGCTGTTCGGCAGGGACTGTATCCATCAAGTCAAAGGGAATCCGTTCATTTTCCATGTTATCAATGTGGCTGGTGGCATCCCATGGTGTCTCTTCAAGCACAACAAACCACTTTAAGAACTCTGGCTTGGTCTCTAAGAGTTTTTTGGCTTTAATGCAGCTCAGGTGGTCTATTTCATCTAGATTAGGTATGAGGGCTTCAAAAGCCAATGGCAGGGCTGCCAGGTAAAGCTTTCTCCGGCGCTCAATATGCTCGTGCTTGAGGCGATGGATGTGCTGCAGGAAGAGCTTCTTGGCCTTCTGTGTCCCTTCCAGGTACACATAGTCCTGGTAATCAGGGGATGCCTGCATCTTTCGGCTGACATTCAGCCAGTTCTCGTTGTGATTTTTCACAATGCGGCTCACCAACCACTCATACTTGTCCTTTGCTGTAGCTATTTGCTGACTCTGCTGCTTGAGAGCTTCAAAGTAAGGAATGATTTTTGTCTTTCCTCGACTCTTATCAATGAGCTGCACTAAAGTACTGAAAGCCAAGTCCACATTCACATTGGATCTTGCTGAGGTCTCTACAACCTGGAGGTTCTTTTTGCTTAAGGCAAAAGTATGTGCATCTCTAATGTACCGCTCAACACCCTCATCACACTTAGTCAGGACTACCACTATGGGCTTTTTAGTTTTTGCAAGTTGATTGTAGAGATTGGAGACAAACTTCAGCTGGTCATCGAAGTTCCTGTTCATGCCCCTGCTAACATCGATGCCCAGAAGGAAACCGTCAACCAGCAGCTTTCCATCTGGCATCTGTTTCTGCTCAAAGTCCTGCTCCAACCCCAGCTGGTCAGTGCAAAAATACATGAGTTTTTCAGCTGATGCGAGCTTGGTGGCTGCAGCTCTCTTGATGTAGGGCTGCAGTGCCGTGCTTCGATGAGGTTGAAAAGTCTGATCGTCAATGAACTCAGTCTGCTCCACAATGTGCATCTTACATTCCACACAGTCCTCCAGGGAGCGGCTAACTTCTCCCCAGTAGAGAAAGTGGTCATTATTAACAACCCGTCCACCAAAGTCACTGGTGCTCAGGACAGAAGTGTGATCCAGGTGAAAATCATCTGCACTTGGGCGCACGAAGCGATTACACAGACAAGACTTCCCAATGCCACACTGGCCTTTCTCCTTCTCAGTCCCAGACAGTCCCACCACGCTGATGTTGTAGGTGGGGATTCGAACATCTTGCTTTCTTGCCATCATCATCTTCGAAACATCCTGCCACAATCAACTACTTCCGAGACCAGATTAGTGTTCTGCAGTAGTGTAAGAGGGCTTCTCAGCAGTGCCAGGGGAGGCCGGCTGCCAAAGCAGCACAAGTGTCAGGTCCCATAGTGTTCTAAACCAGTGTGATGTCAGTTCTTACTACTTCTCATCGCCAAATGACCAACATGTCTGCCTAGATGGAGGGGGTAAAAGAAAAAAACATCAATATCCAAACTCTACTTTAACTACTGAATTATAATAAATTATAGATTTTTGTTTCTTTCCCTTTTTTTTTTTTTTTTTTTTTTGCCTTTTATTGAGACAGGGTTCCCTCTGTGTAAAAGCCCTACCTGTCCTGGAACTAGCTCTGTAAACCTGTCTGGCCTGAACTCACAGAGATCCATCTGCCTCTGTATCCTGAGACAATAGAAGTATTTTTTTAATCCAACAAATATTTAGTAAACCAATGTCTTTAGTAAGTCTTATATTTGGTGAGTGATTAAGGCTGACATCAGAGTTATTGAGATGGTTCAGAGGGTAAAAAAAGGGACATTTCACAAGGGCAACGGTGTCATCCTGAAGGGGCTCCTATGAGTAAGGTCTAGGTTAATCTATGAACCAAAGAAATTGTACAGTAATAAATTAAAACTCACTATAAAAACATGAACTAAAGCCATACAGTTGGATCAGATGAGAACTATGATGGAAGGTAAAATGCAGGGAAATCTTGAGGGGCAGGATGTTGGCAGATAATTCAAATGTCTCCTAAAACTGCCTATTAATTATCAGGAAAAGGTCTCAATAGTAATTATAGTGGAGAAAACAGACAACACCTTTAGGAGGTAATCAAAATTCACATCACCAGTCAGGTACAGAAGCACTTTGGAGACAGAGGCAGGAGAAGCAGTTCAGGAGTAGCCTGAGAAGAGAAGGAAGGGGGAGGATAGATGAGAATGGAGGAAGGAAAGAGCAAAGCTTCCTGGAAGACTCACAATATTGCTTTCAAAATTTACTACAAGGCTACAACAATCAAAACAGTCCTGCAGTGACATAAAGACATAGATCCAATGAAAAAGAAACAGAAAACTTATAGCTAAATATATATATTTATATATAAATATAAAACTCATAGCTAAATATATATATATATCACCAAATGATTTTTTTGGAGGGGAGGGGAGTAATGGTTTGAGACTGGGTCTCACTTATGTAGCCCTGAAATTCACTATGTAAATCAGGCTGGACTCAAACTCACAGAGATCCATCTGTTTCTGCCACCATGCCTAGCTGGCTAAACGACTTTTGACAAGGCTGTTGAGACCATTCATTGGGAGAAAGGATAGACTTTGAAAGTTGGTGCTGAGGAAAGTGGATCTTGGAAAGGACAGAGGTAGGTCTTTATCTACATATCATATACAGAAGCTAACATTAGAGCTGGGGATGTGACTCGGATGTAAGAATGTTTATCTAGCATGTGATAGGCACTTCAATTTAACAACAACAACAATAACAATAACAACAAAAACCCAACTCTAGTAGTGTGTGGTGGAGCACACTTTTAATCCCGTAAGCATTTAGAGGCATACAAATCTCTCTGAATCCAAGGTCAGCTTGGTACACATAGTGAATTTTAGGGTATCCAAGACTACACAAAAGACTCAAAAAACAAACTAAAAACAAACAAACAAAAAACACCACCAACCAAGCAAACAAACAAAAACTCTAAATGGATCAAAAACCTAAAACTACAAAATGTAGAAGAAAACCTAGGGCAAAAGACTCCCATGAGCAATGGTGAGTAGCGCGGAGATGAGATGAGAGGTAGCTACCAAGCCTATCAAAGGAGATGTAACCCCATTAAGCAGATACTTTGACTGCACACACATATTGTTGCATGCATGCACACAAATACATCTATACGTGCACATACACAATACATACACTCAATTCTGAAGACAATTTATAACAGTAGACTGTTTCTATTTTAAGAGTTGTCAGAATAAGGAGGTGCAATGCTGGTTGCCATGGCTGAGAGAAGGAGTGAACAGGGACCCTGCATTCACACAAAGAATGAAGTCACGGGGATGAGCGGTAGTAGTGGTAAAATATTATTAACAGTTTTAACACTTATGAACTATATACTAAAATTGGCTAATTTTTTGTTACATGTCTTTTACACATTAAAATTAATTGGGGTGAGGGATGTAGATCAGTGATAGAACACTTGAGTAGAAAAGATAAATCAGAAAAAAAAATCAATACAAGTGTTTATGAAGTGGACAGCTATACTAAGATAAAGTATCCCTACTTTTAAAGTATTTTGGGGGGGGGAAGAGCCAAAATGAATGTAAATGTTCAGGAAAAAAATCTCTTTGTCAAAGAGTAAGAATGCCAAGGAGGGACTAGGGCTGTGACTTTCATGATTGCCTAGCATGAAAGAAACCCTGGGCTTGATCCTCACCCCAAATAAACTGGAAGTAGTAGTGCCTGACTGAAATCCTAACACTTGAGGGCGCAGGCAGAAGATCTGGCTATGCAAGGTCATAGGCAAAGCCAGTTTCAGACCAACATGGGTCATATGAGAACCTTTCAAAACGAAACCACTGCAGACAAAATGTTAATAGATAAATCTGTATTAAAGTATGTGTGCTGGCTAGTTTTAGGTCAACTTGACACAAGTTAAGAGTTATCCAAAAGGAGGAAACTTCAATTGAAAAAAAAAAAAAAGTCTCCATAAGATTTGGCTGTAAGTCCTTTTTTAAATTGGTGATTGATGGGGGGGGGGGGCGCGGCCCAGCTCATTGTTGGTGGTGGCATTCCTGGGCTGGTGGTTCTGAACTTTTTAATAAAGCAGTTGAACAAGCCATGATGAACAAGCCAGTAACAGCACTTCTCCAAGGCCTCTGCATCAGCTTCCAGCCCAGTGAATTACTGCCCTCACTGCTTTTGATAATCAACTGTTAAATGGAATGGTGTGAGTAAAATAAACCCTTTCCTCCACTAGTTGCTTTTGGTCACGGTGTTTCATCACAGCAATAACATGAAATTCTTTTGTGTTGTTCTTACTGTTATCAATGACAAATTCTCAAAAGTGTAAATATGCATGGGTTCCTCTCATAAAAAGCCCTATAGTTTTCAAGTTCTCTGCTGTGTCCTCCATCTGCAATTCTTATAGAGGAATGAGTACTACAGTGATTATAAAGGCTAAGCAAGGCTCTTGAAAACTAGCCTTCTAGACTTAATGTAGGCTCTCCCCTCTCCCCTGTGGTTGTCCTGGAACTCTGTAGAACAGGCTGCCCTTGAACTCAAGAGATCCACCTGCCTCTGCCTCCTGAGTCTGGGATTGAAGACGTATACCACCCTCATGGGGCTAATGCAGTCTTTCACTGGCCAGGACAGGAGGTGGCAAGTGTGGGGCTGAGGAGAGGCAATATAAGGGACCCAAAATTTTAACAATTTCAGTCATTAGCAAGCTGCTATGGTGTCACCAAGTCTTCAGTAACCTTTCAGCTGAAGTAAATAAAATGAACTGCCCTTGGCTACCTCTGTACACATAGGCCTTTGACACCTACTATTCTGTGGCATGGACATTTACTTGCACACTAAGGTGTGACTGTGTGATTGCCAAGTCTGTAGCCAAGCAAACAGTCTCCTGAGAGCAAACAGACCAATTTTCTTTTGAATCTCATTTACATTTATCTAGTAGGAAGCTGGCATTGCTATAAACTTCATGCTTTTGTGTGCCTCACAGAAATGTATCTTTAAACGTTTTAAAGATTTTTATTTTATGAGTATAAGTGTTTTGTCTACATGCATGTATGTACAACTTGTGCATACCTGACGCCCATGGAGGTCAGAAGAGGGTGTTGGATTCCCCCAGAAATGAAGTTATGGATGTTGGTGAGCCACCATGCGGGTGTTGAGGAGAAAAAACTCAGGTTCTCTGCAAGAGCAACAAATATTCTTAACTGTTGAACTATCTCTCTTGACCGGTGGTTCTTTTTTTTTTTTTTTAAATTTTATTTATTTATTTATTATGTATACAATATTCTGTCTGTATGCCTGAAGGCCAGAAGAGGGCGCCAGACCTCTTTACAGATGGTTGTGAGCCACCATGTGGTTGCTGGGAATTGAACTCAGGACCTTTGGAAGAGCAGGCAATGCTCTTAACCACTGAGCCATCTCTCCAGCCCCTTGACCGTTGGTTCTTAACCTGTTGGTCATGACCCTTTGTGGGGAGGGGTCGAATGACCCTTTCACTGGGGTCACAGGTCTCAAACTTACCTATCTTGAAATGTACTTAGTAACAGCATCCTCCTTGGAGTGACAACTGCATGGAACTGGCAATCTGTGACTCAGCTCTCTGTACTGTTGGTCCAATAACACATCCCTTCCCAGAAACCCCAGGGAACAACAATAAAGCAACAAAAACACTGGCTCAAATTTGAAGCAAAAATACATCATCACCTGTTCAATCTTTGCTTAGTTATAATTTTTAAGTGGCAGGATGGTCTTAGCTGCAGAAAGATGAAATGTATAGAACAGTCAACTCTAAAGAGGATAGCTACTCACATGTATGCAGTTTTGCTGCTGTTTTGAGACAGGGACTCATTAGTAACTGAGGCAGGCCTTGAACTCTAACTCCTGCTCAGCCTTCTGAGCACATTAGGATTTCAGGCAGGTATGTGCCACCATGTCTAAATATAACTTATAATTTAAACTCCAAATTATGTTCACAGCCAAAAACGTTACCAAAACTTAAAAATCAGGTGGCATGGAAGTAGTTAATTTTCGAACACCTGATAACTTCTACTTGTTAGGAACCTAATAAGTTCCTTGGTGTAACTGCACTCTCAGCTTTGATGTCGGAATAATGCGGTTTTACTAGTTCCTCAATTGGTCTGAATTACACAGTAAACAAAGCTGGTTATAAATCTAAGGATGTCTCAAACACTTAGTTTAGAGGAAATAACTTTAAGTGCCTGCCCACATACACGTTCAACTTTTCAAAGAGGTAGCTAAAAAAAATTAGAGCCACTAAACTTAGGGATCAAAAGACCATAAAAAGAGAAGAGAGAACAAGGAAGGCGTGTCCAAGACTTCACAATGTTCAATGTCCTCAAACTTACATCTGGTGAGAAACAACTATTTTTTCCTTTAAGAGACAAGGTTGCTCTACTCCCTTTGTATACCAGGTTGGCCTCGAACTCACAGAGATCTACTTGCCTCTGTCTCAGAGTGCTGGGATTAAAAGCATGCACCACCAAACCTGGCTGAAAAACAATTCTTAATGAGAAACTAAGTAACAAAATATGCATTCCAGTGATTTTCCAGTACTAGTCCTTTCAGAAGTGGAGAGTGAAAACAGGAAAAACACATCTTTAAAACTAACCCCGGGGGCTGAAGAGGTGACTCTGTGGTTAAAAGTACCTTTTGCTTTTGCAGAGTACCTGAGTTAGATTCTCAGTGTCCACATGGTGGCTTACAACCATCAGTAACTCCCTAGCATTCATATGGTGAACATTCATACACATAAACTAACTCTAAAAAAAAAAATAAGTAAAATGAACCCAAGCTGCTGTAGGTTCCTGGCCACCCTTAGTCATATAACTTGTCTCAAAAAAATATAAAAACAAATCAACAGAAAAAAAATCTATTAAAAGGTTAAAAAATAGTAAATCCTTGGATTACTGAATTCTGTGGAAATACTGATACTAGGAAAACCAACAAAACACAGAGCCTAAAAGCTCAACATTTAGTGCTGGGAGTCAAGGTGGAGAGGAGGATACTTCAGTACTTTCAACTTTTTATCACAATTGTGTGCTGTAGTAAAAACCATGCAAACACGTGTGCTCTGCAAACCTTGTCACCAGGTATCTAGAATTGTCTGTGGAACATGTAGCACCGACTCTAAACTAGAGCAACTCCTCTAGAAGGGGAAGGAACTTTTTATCCAATACCCAGAATAAGAATCTGCACCATTCCCAAGACAGCACCAGAAATGCCACTGTGATCCAACAGGACATGAACCACACACTGTGCCTGAAGGTGTATTATTCTCTGACAAACACCTACACACACCACTCACAGTAACACATGCTCCTGAGCTCTAGTCTAGAATGACCCAAATGACATAGAATTCTTACCTCTATCCATAATTAAAACTAAAGTGTCTAAATATGAGACTATGCAACAACCCCCAAATGCCACCAATTATAGCTAGGATAAAAGTTCCGTGGGCCACTACTCTCGAAAAGCAAAGCACTTGGTACTGTTATTTTCCTTCATCCCAGCTGGGAAAAGAATGGAGCCATGTAAGCATCACAACAGAAAGGCATCTCCTAACCCCCTCTTCAATCTCAGTTTCTGGGTGTGTTTCAGGTGTCAATCACCGTCAGCCAGTAAAATGTCTGTTACTCAGCTACAGAGAAACAAGCAAGAGCAGATAAGCACATTCCCTATCCCTTATAAGAAAATAAAGCAGGGAGCACAAACCAGGTGTCACAGTGCACATCTAGAACTCCAGCACTCGGGAGAGTAAGCAAAAACACAAGTTTAAGACTTGCTTGGACAACTCAGACCCTGACTCCAAAAGATAAAAAACAAACAAAGCAAAACACATTGGGGCTGTAGCTCAGTGCTAGAATATTTGCATAGTATGAGAGACCATGGGTTCAATCCTTAACACCATTAAAACAACAACAGAGTAGCAGTAACCTCAGTCCTCAGGAGGAAGAGGTCAGAACTGGTGTTCAAGACCCAGGCTGGGGTATTGGCATAAGAACAGACAGGAGGACCAATGTAATTGAATAGAAGATCTGGACATCAATCCACACATCTTCGAACACCTGATCTTTGATAAAGAGGCAAAAAAATATCAAATGGAAAAAAGAAAGTATATTTAACAAGTGATGCTGGCATAACTGGATATCAACATGTAAAAGAATGAAAATAGACCCATATCTATCACCATGCACAAAACTCAAGTCCAAACGGATCAAAAACCTCAACATAAAGCCAGCCACACTGAACCTTATAGAAGAGGAGAAAGTGGGAAGCACACTTGAACACATTGGCACAGGGAACCGCTTCCTAAATATAACCCCAGCAGCATAGACACTGAGAGAAACAATTAATAATTGGGACTGAAACTGAAAAGCTTCTTCTGTAAAGCAAAGAGACACAGTCAACAAGACAAAACGACAGCCTACAGAATGGGAAAAGATCTTCACTAAACCCACATCAGACAGAGGTCTGATCTCCAAAATATACAAAGAACTCAAGAAATTGAACACCAAAAGATCACATAATCCAGTAAAAAATGGAATACAGATCTAAACAGAACTCTCAACAGAGGAATCTAAAATGGCTGAAAGACACTTAAGGATATGTTCAACATCCTTAGTCATCAGAGAAATGCAAATCAAAACAACTCTGAGATTCCATCTTACACCTGTAAGAATGGCCAAGATCAAAAACACTGGTGACAACTTATGCTTGAGAGGTTGTGGGGAAAAGGGAACACTTCTGCATTGCTGGTGGGAATGTAAACTGGTACAACCCCTTTGGATGTCAGTGTGGCCATTTCTCAGAAAATTAGGAAACAACCTTCCTCAAGACCCAATAATACCACTTTCGGGCATATATCCAAAGGATGCTCAATTGTGCCACAAGGACATGTGCTCAATTATGTTCATAGCAGCTTTGTCATAGCCAGAACCTAGAAACAACCTAAATGCCCCTCGATCGAAGAATGGATAAGAAAAATGTGGTATATTTACACAATGGAGTACTACACAGTAGAAAAAAATAATGACAGCTTGAATTTTGCAGGAAAATGGATGGAGCTAGAAAACATTATTTTGAGTGAGGCAACCCAGACACAGAAAGACAAATTAATCACATGTCACTCATAGGTGGTTTTTAAGCATAAAGCAAAGAAAGCCAGCCTACAAACCATAATCCCAGAGAACTTAGACAACAATACAGACATTAAGAGAGACTTACATAGATCTAATCTACATGGGAAGTAGAAAGTATAAAACGACAAGATCTCCTGGGTAAATTGGGATCATGGGGACCTTGGGGGAGGATTGAAGGAGAGAGGGGAGAGGCAGGAAGGGGGAGCAGAGAAAAATGTAGAGCTCAATAAATATTTTAAAAAAAGTTAATAAGAAGCCTGAGCTAATGGGCCAATCAGTTTATGATTGAAAAAAAAAAAAAAAAAGACCCAGGCTGGGCTACAAAGCAAGTTCAGGCATCTCCGGGCTGGAGAGATGACTATGATTAAAAGCACCTGCTATTCTTCTAGAGGACTGGGGTTCTATTCGTAGAACCTATTCAGCAACTAAAAATGGTCTGTAACTCCAGTTTCAGGGAATCTGATGCTTTCTTCTGGTCTCCAAGGAAACCAGGCACACATACACATGGTACATAGACATACATGCAGGTAAAACACCAATGCACATGAAATAAAAATTAAAGGAAAATCAGAAGGGGCTTATACCATCCTTCTCTAAGAAACTATTAGCAATTATTGATTGGTGGGATAGATGTAGTCATTTTCTTCAGTAGAGTAGGAAATGTTCCAGTAAATAATCCCACCTATGCTCATGCAAACAAGTTTTTGCCTTTCCTTTGGAACAGAGAAAAACTACAGATGAAGAAACAGAAGTACAGTTCAAAGTCCTTATCCATGCAGTTTACTCACATGTGAAATCTAGATGAACATGCAAAACTTCAAATCTACTGACTTAAAGATAGAGGCACTGGGCAGTGGTGGCACACGCTTTTAATCCTAGCACTCAGGAGGCAGAGGCAGGCAGAACTCTGTGAGTTCGAGGCCAGCCTGGTCTACAGAGCAAGTTCAAAGACAGCCAAGGCTGTTACATAGAGAAACACTGTCCCGAAAAACCTTGATAGGTAGATAGACAGACAAACAGAAAGAGTGAAGGCATGGAGGCAAGTATCTGACCTAAGAAGATGTGATAATCTTTGGGAATTGACAGATACCAAGATGACCTTGTTTCTGGGAATCAGAATTATAAGGGAATAATACCTTTAATTCTACTCACCTGCTTACCATGAGTGCATTATTAAATGACTGGTCAAAATCAACATGCCGACAGCCCCCAGGATGGCGCACAGAAAGGCCCCACTGGGTGACCCCCGTGTTACACTACCTTCCCCGTTTCCTGCAGTCAGAGAAAATCATTTTTATGTCACTCTTCAGAACTGAGAGACAATCTATCAGCCCAATCCAGCACTTATCTACAATGCAACATCAGTGTGCTGTAGTAAATAAATGCAGTGAGGCTCAGCAGTTGAAAGCACTTGCTGCTCATGCAGAGTGCCTGTGTTCAGTTCTCTGCACTCACAAGGCTGCTCACAACCATCTGTAACCCCAGTTCTAGAGTATCCAATTTTCTCTTCTGACTTCTACAGTCACCAGGCATGTATGCACATGATGCGCGCGCACACACACACACACACACACACACACACACACGCAAAACACTCATACATAAAATGAAAATTTTTTATTTTGGGGGGAAAAACTAAAATAAAAAAATTTAAAAGATGCCTTTCCCCCTTTGATATTATTGTATTTATTTTTGTTATTTTATTTTTTTGAGACAGGGTCTCAAATTAGCTTCAAAATGTAGCTGAAGATGACCTTAAGTCACTCTATAGAGTTACCGGGATTACAAGCACATACCACCTCAGCCAATGGATGGGGTGCTAATCAAGGGCTTCATGTATACTAGGTAAGCAAGCAACTGAGCCTTATCATCAGTCCCATATTCTGTTGGTAATATTACCACCTAAACTCTTTTTAGAAGAAAACTGTACTTGAACATGGCAATTATAATTAATTCTACCTTTCAGCCCAGTAAGAGCTGAAATAAAAGTATCTGGGTGTGTTGTGTGGAAAAACCATAGGTTTGCAAAGGAAGCAATACAGGCTATGGATCTGACCCCTCCCTTCTGTGGAAGGGAAAGGTTCTTACAGTTAGGGAATCTAACTATATACATACATACATAATACAGCACACACACATATGCATGCACGTACCTCTAAAATATGTCCTCTAGCTTTTAAGAAAGACTGAATTAAGTGTTACCTCTCTAGTCATGGACGTTGAACATGTGTACTCTTAGTCATGCTACAGCAGACTCCAGAAAGTTTAGGAAGCCAGCAAAGCATCAGGAATCGCCAAGTATTTGATCAAAAACTGGAAACTCATGTCTGTTTTGAAAATACTCTGGCCTAAAGTTAGATTTTCAAAAAGTAGCCATGAATGATTCTAATTTTCTGTTAGATTAACTTTCTGCTAAGATTCTGCTCTGTGTATTTGCCAACAGCCCCTCTACACTCGTTTTCCTGAGTCCTGGTGAAAGCACCCTGAATTCCAGGGCTGGGGACAGAACTACGATGATGTTCTTACCAGTCCACATTCAGTACAACATGTCTTTTTACCACCCTTAACACAATTCTCAAGTTTTGGTAGCCAAACTCTACAAACTGGTCCTAAAGCAACAACATTTCTAAGCCAAATTATTCAGAGGACAGAATCAGATTCCCATGATCAATGAAGGGGGCTGTTTCGGCAAAAGTACTTCCTTAAACTTTATCCTCAGCAGCTGCAACCAGGCAGCTTCAGAATTCTAGCCAGCCTATCTCATGAAAGTATAAGACGAAAATAAACAAAGACAAATCAGAACCTGAGGAACTGCTCTTCCTGATTTACAGGATCTCTCTGGGTTACCTGCCTGTTGTGTTGTAAAATATGTATCTGATTTTGTTCCTGTCTTCTGGCTTACTACTAAAACCTTTAAAATCTTCACAGAAACAAATGTTATTTTGCATGATGATGACTTTAGAAGGGAAGCAGTTCACAGGGAAAACCAGGGCAGGATTAGACTGAGATCTGTATTTCCAGCCTCTACAGAGCTGAACACTGTCAATAATCTAATTAATCACACCTATCTTCAGAAGCTCCATAAAACCAAAGGAGAGGGCTCAGCCAGCTTCATACAAATGACAACATCGAAGTTTAAGGAAGTTAGATGCATGGCCACTCTATAATATCCCTTCCAACTTACCCTGCCCTCTCCATCTCATCCTTTATAACATCAACAGTGTGCTGCTTTGTGGACCACTCTAGTAAAATTAACCAAAACCAAAGGGCCATGGGAAGACTGGTGTACAGAGTATGAGTAAAATAAAACACTAGGACTTTCATGGGAAGCAAGGAAGACTCTTAATTGACTAAGCCCTAAACCTGAGACATGAAATTATCCCTGGGTATACAGTATCGGGGCTGCATCTAATCTGAAAGACCTGCTGGTGTCTGCTGCGGAACAGCCTGCTTGCTTGATGGGTAGGTGGGGATGGGGGTGATCGTCTACATTTCTGATGTTAAAATTGTATAGTGGGGAAAAAAAACAGAGTTTATATTTATTCTTGTTTTCTCAGAATTGGTGTCATAACAGAGATTTGCTGAGCCGGATGTGGAGGCACATGCCAGCTCTTGTACAGTGAACACAGAAGGGTCAAGAGTTCAAGGTCATCTTGGGCTACATATTGGGGCCAATTCTGCTACATCCTGTCTCAAAAACCAGAGAGTATTTCTCCCTCAGAGTTCTTTTCACTCTCAGGAGTTTATTTTCCCCATTTGCCCTAATAAAGATGTTTGTTCTGCTTTTTAAGTAGGGGGGCAGGGATGTTGAAGAGGTTGTCTCAGTGATTTAGAGTGCTTGTTGCTCTTGCAGAGGACCCGAGTTGGGTTCCTAGCATCCACATGGTGGCTCACAACCACCCCTAACTCCAGTTCTAGGGAATCTGATGAACTCTTCTGACTTCTGCAGGTATATCATGCCCATGATATATATATATGTGTGTGTGTGTGTGTAGGCCAAAAGACTCATCAAAATACTTATACACAGAAAAAAGGTCTTAAAAAAAAGACAGACAGGTGCTGGACAGTGGCAGGGCACACCTTTAATCTCAGCACTTGGGAGGCAAAGACAGGTGGATCTCTGAGTTTGAGGCCAACCTGGTCTAAGGAGCAAATTCCAGGACAGGCTAAACACAGAGAAACTCTGTTTCTAAAAAGAAGACAAACGACAAGAGAGAGAGAGAGAGGGAGAGAGGGAGAGAGGGAGAGAGAGAGAGGGAGAGAGAGAGAGAGAGAGAGAGAGAGAGAGAGAGAGAGAGAGAGAGAGAGAGAGAGAGAGAGAGAGAGAGAGAGAGAGACTCTTCCTAGGATAATGCTGGTTCACAGAAATATGGACTGGGAAAGAAAATCAAGGGTAGGAGGTAAGGAAATTGGATTCCTGGGTGGCCATTGTGATCTTGGAAGACATGGAGTCAGATGTGTTCACTGTGCTCAGTTACTGAAGGTAAAAGTTAGCAAAATTATCAGACACATGTTTGAACTGCCAGGAAGCTGGTCTGCTGGTTGTATAAGAAAACACAGCGGCATACAACTTTAATCCCAGGACCCAGAAGGTTGCAGATCAGTCTGGTTCACTGACTGAAGCTATCCCTGTACTGAAAGGCATAATTTGAAAATCCAAAACATCTAGGTTAGTCACTCCTCAGGCAGGTGTAGAGGAGTCCTTAGGAACAAGAGGCACTCTTCTCCCTAAGGTTGACTCTAAGGAATTTCGGGTTCTAGTAACGCTTAGACAGTGTCCTATAATTATTACAATAGTCCCAGAAGCTGAAGGATAAACTATCATCTATCCACTTGGGAGAATGCTGCTCCTAAGAAAGTGGAGCTGGGAGAATGACACAAAGTACTGAGCAGTATGTGTCTGGGTCTATATGAACACATGTGCAAAGATCAAAAGAGTTTATTTTCATATTCTCAGATTTATGGCAAGGAAAACAAAGACCAGTATTTAGGATACACTGTACAAGCATTACACACAAAAGGCAATATAAAACCTAAGCAAGTCCAAACTCAAAAGCATTTCAATAAGCCACACATGACACAGCCTATTTAGCCATCGACACAGTGCATTTGGGTATCCTTACCAAATTAAAAAAAATGAAACAAGTGAGCCTTATCCTTACCTTAAGATCAATTTTACTCAGATTGTGAAATAGAAAATAAAACCTATAAAATTATTTTGTATTACATTTTTCCTGGTTGGGGGGCATGTATGTTATGATGCATATGTGTCAATGAGAAGACAACTGTAGGAGTTCTCTCCTATCATGTGGACTTCAGGCATCAAAGTCAGGTCATCAAGCTTGGTGGCAAGCACCTTTAGCCACATCCTGTCAGCCCTCACCATTTGCTTTAAAACACTTATATTCGTGTGTGTGTGTATGTGTGTGTGTACCCAGAAATAATTTTAGAAGAGGTCATAAATTCAAGTGGTGATATGGAGGAGCTGGAAATGGGAGGGAGGGGAGCAGAAATGATGCAAATACAGTATACTCATTGTTAAAAATTCTCAAATAAGTAAAAAATAAGGGTAAAGATGAATACAAGATGGTGTGAATCTGCAATCCTATGGTGAGATGGGACATGGATATTAGAATCATGCAGAAGTTCAGTGGCCAGGTAGCCTGGAATATACAGCATGGAAGCAAACAAAAGAGATCCTGCCTTAGCAAGTGAGAGAAATGGCTGCCAAAACTTGTTCTCATGGGCTGGAGAGAGGGTTTAGCCATTAAAGTCTAAGTTTCATAATCAAAAAAGTTTTTGTCTGACCTCCACATGAGCACCATGGTACATGCACAGCTCCCATTCCCCTTTAGTCTCTATCTCATACACACATGCACAATAAGAAAAACTGTGATTCCTCATAGATTTGTTCAGCATCATTTTCAATACATCTCTAAAAGTGACTCTAATATGCAATGAAGCTTGGAAATCACTGCAGTTGCCATTTCTAAATAAAATGCTATATCTGTGCTTTAGCTGTGGTCTACAGTGCTTTAATACAAAGGGAATACTATGGATGAAGTACTTGAACTGAGCTGGAGAAATGCTTTGGATCTGTTCCTTGCCACATGAAGGCATAGGATACCAGCACTGTTTCTAAAAACAAGCAAACACATGTTAACAAAAACAAAACAAAACCAAAAAAAACCCCCACATAATCTTGCAGAGTTTTTTGTTTGAAAATTTCTTAGCACTTGGGAGGCAGCGGCAAGACGATGTCTGTGAGTTCAAGATGCAAGATGCGGTCAAGACTAGTTCGGTCTATACAGAGAAACCCTGTCTCAGAAATACTAAAACCAAACCAAACCAAAACACCCCCCCCAAAAAAAAAAAAAAAAAAAAAAAACAGCAGGAGGAGGAGAAAAGATTCTTAACTCCAGCATTTGGGAGCCGAGGCAAAAGGATCGCAAGTTCAAGGGTAACCTGAGTTCCAGAGTGAGACCCTATCTGACAAAAAGAAAATTAATATTCTTCATGTTCCTGAATATGCAAGAAGACTGTGCACAGTGCAGAAGATACAGGCATTGCTGTCAACTTAAAAAAAGGAAAAGAGAAATACGTTAGCCTAGTTTTAAGTCAAGCAGCAAGTCCCGACAACATTTCAACATGACAATTAGGATTTCAGCCCATTATTTCTCATTATTCCTCACTATTCATTTGCATTATTCTACATTTGCCAGTCCTAAAACAGGCTACTATTCAAATAATAAACTTATACCAAATGTATAACCGTGTGTGTGTGTGTGTGTGTGTGTGTGTGTGTGTGTGTGTATCAATCTTCTACTTTATCTGATGTGCCAGAACTGAAGGTAAGGAATAAGGACAATGTCACAGGCTAGAACAGAGTCAACTTCTATACCCAGCAAACTTTAACAGGAAACAGTTGGAGTCACATGTTTATAAACGTCATATAGCCAAAACCAATAAACATACTCATCTTGGCCATTTTCTGGTTCCCAAAATAATATATATTCCTGTCTTGCTTAAAATGAAGTAAAAAACAACATCATGAGTTAACAAAATGAAACACACAACTGTTGTAAAGGAGCTGAACAAATGACTGGAATCTGTACAAACTGTGCCCTAAGCCTAATCTTATCTCAAAATCTGCTAAATTGGGGGTTTTGTTCTTTATTCTTCTGTAGAAAACTGCGTTTAAAATAAGCTGAATTTCCTTTTTCTTTTTCCCTTAAGACAAGGTTTCACACCCTGGTAGCCTCCAACTGCCTATGTAGCTGAGGATGAAACAGCTGACTCTCCTGAGCACTGGAGTTTACAAGTATATACCATTGTGTTTTTAGTGATGTTAGGACTCAAATAATAGCCTTCCGCATGCTAGACACACACTGTGCATTCTGAGCTACATTCCCAGCCCCAAATAATTTGAACTGTCAGAGAAAAAAAGTAGTTTTACTATTAGCAAAAATATTACAAAAACCAGCTAGCACCTACTATATGCTAAGCCTAGGCCTGGCAATCTGAGTTCTACTCTGGAACCCACATGATAGAAAGAGCTAGCTCCACTGCATGTGCTATGCACACGCGTGCACACACACACGGGCGAGGGGTGTGTGGCATACTACTACCTTTTCACTAAATAACATCTTTTGCAATGTGCAAAGCCCTTCTCTGAGCCAGGACACAGAGGCATACTTTCAGACTATAAAGCTTTATACCCTTTATTCTGTTTTCTAGAAGGAGACATGCAAACCAAGTTCACACAGCTAGCAAGCACACCTGGGACTCTAATAAGGACACTTTTTCATATCCTTGACTCCTTTCCACCAAGTCCCTGCTGGGTTACGGCAAAGAGGCGACACTAACCTCACTGGTGCAAATACTGAAGCCATGCCCTGAAGAGCCAAGGATGCCGTTAGTTCTTCAGGTTACTAAGTAGGCTCAACAGGTGACATAATACCAGGACTATTAGCCTCAAGAGAGCAACTCTAGCTTAGTATGCTTTTATATGCTGAGGTCATGTATTAAAAAAAAAAAAGGTGCCAGTTGTGTGGTGCACATCTTTAATTCTGGCACTCTGGAGGCAGTGGAAAGCAGATCTCTGTGAGTTCCAAATCAGCAATGTGGTGCACTTAGCACTTGGGAGGCCTGGGCTGCATAGCCAGAGCCTGAAAGAAAGGGGGAGGGAGGGAGTTTGAGGATGTGGTTCAATAGACAGAGTGCTAGGCTAGTATTTGTTAAACCCTGCACTCAACCTCCTCATAAGCTATCTGGACATAGTGGTATATACCTAAAATCCTAAATCCCAGAGGCAGCAGTAGGAGGAAAATACATACATACACATTCACTAGATAATCCCCTCAGAGGCCAGGCTGGGCTACTGGGGACCCTGCCTAAAACAACTCCCAAACCCTCAGTTTCTATGCCCCGCCCCCGTTTTTTTGAGGCAGGACTCTGTAGTTCCAGGGCCTGTCCTGGAACTTGTTCTGTAGACCAGGATGGCCTCGAACTCACAGAGATCCACCTGCCTCTGTCTCCTGAGTACTGGGTGATTTTGTTATTTAAAACAAGACACTGAATGCGCAGTATTTGGTGGTCTAATTCCCAAGACTCTGCCTAAACGTATGAGTCAAACAAGTTGCTATTATTCCCTCAAATTCTTTCTCCTCTTTATCCTCCTGGGAAGCCTATATCCAGATAAGTGGCACTGGGACAGAGGAAGGAAATATCTGTTTAGCCAGGGTCCTGGTACACTAGGGTGTCAGCCTTCACTCTCAGAGGAGCCATGGCTTGAGTGTGCTTGCACAAACATAGTAGGAAGGTCTGGAGGAGTGAAGAAGGCCATCTTTGGCCTCCCTGTATCTCTACCCTGCTCTTTCACCCTCATGGGAGCCCACTTCCCATGCAAAGTCAAGTTCAACCTGCTTTTAACAAGTGCTGTACATAAACAACTGCCTTCGATGGAATCACTGACACAGTAGTAGTGTGGGACACTCCTTTGAAAAGCCTTGTCAGGCTTGGGCTGTGTAATTTAGTGGTGGCTCACAGGAAGTGCTGGGAGCCAGATTCTTTCTGCCTGTGCTCAAGGCCGTAATTTCCTTCCCATACTTAAATCAATGACCCTGTGGCTCTCTGTCAAGGGAGTGGGCCGAGGGTAAAGGGCAGAAAAATAAGAAGCAAAATCTGAAGAAAATGGGTTGATCTGAAAAGATTCTTAAGATTCTTCTCAAGATTAACTAAGGAGGACTACTGGAAGAACACAATCTGCAGCCTCTCACTGAAAGGCACAACAAGGCAGGCAGGGCTGGTGGAGAAGAGACAATCCTAATAGTCACTTCAGACCTGGGGCCACTCTGTTCCCAGCCAGCATGAGAGAGGCTAACCAAAATCCTAGAAGCAATATGACTGGGAAGGGAAGTGGAAAAATCATTGTTCAGGGCAGGCATGGTAGGGTACACCTGCTGCAGGTGTTAAGGAGGGAGGCTAAGGGGGCTGGAGAGATGGCTCAGTGGTTAAGAGCATTAGCGTGCTCTTCCAAAGGACCCGAGTTCGATTCCCAGCAACCACATGGTGGCTCACAACCATCTGTAATGAGGTCTGGTGTCCTCTTCTGGCCTACAGACATATATGCAAACAGAATAGTGTGTCCATAATAAATAAATAAATAAATAAATAAATAAAGGAGGGAGGCTAAGGCAGACAGACAGCAGGATCATGAGTTTGAGGCCAGCCAGTACCACCGATTTACACCAACAAGCTCTGCCTCTACCGCAGGCAGATTTTATGAGCCTGTCTGTTTCCTACAGCACCTGTTCACCCTTCAACACTTCAAGAGCAACTTTAAACTGTAAAATATGTCATGTTGTAAAGTCAAACATAAGAAAACAGTTGTGCTCCTATGAGGAACCTAGTAAACAGACTTTTCTGTATAATGCTAGCTTCACGATTTCCCTTCAGATAGATAATAGACCAGAATAGTAACTAGTTGCTTCTTATCAGCCACCATTCCTTAGAAAGTGCTTGGCCTGTAATTTTTTGAAGATCAGTGAGTCATGTCTTATCACTGTTGCCCTCAGACTGAGAAGGAAAACAGGCCCAGCCCACTCTTCCGAAACAGCAACAGCTGACCTACCTAACCTGCAGGAAGAAATCTCCTTGACCTCATGCATTCTGGCTGCCCTTCAGAATACCTCCTCTCCCAGGCCAAATCACCAAGAACATGCACACCTTTTCTCAGCTGTACGCAAGCCACTACACATTACCAACAAATCCAGAGCTTCCCCTCTGACCTTATGCCCTGCCCTGTGACACACAACCCCGAAGAGCAGAGCCAGTCACAGCACCTGTGATGTTAAACTTAAGTGAAAATGGGGAGCATGGCTAATGTGATTTTCTGCAGTCTTTATCATTTAGGGAGGATTTGGGGCCTAGTACCTCCTTACCACTTTGTTTCCTCCTTCTCAGACCTCAACTTTGTCCCTGTCTGAATCTATTTCTACTGCCTCCCCAGAAAGCCTACCATACAACAGCCTGTCCAGGATTTGAAATGCCACCTATAACTTGACAAGTCCTTGCTGGTGATAACTCTTAGAAGCATTATGTGGAATACAAATATACAAAAACTTATGTAGGCCAAGATGTCACATCAGACACAACAACCCTTTTACAGTCTTTATGGAGGACGTCATAGGTCACACTCAGCTAAACAGATGACATTTTTCTGTCCAGAGAACAGTCACATACTACAGAACAAGACGTGGCTCCTCACTGTATCTACTTTGTGAGGGGAAGGGTTCTGTAAAATCTGTCTACACATAGGCTTATAAACTCCTCAATTGCATTTAAAACAAAAAGCAAACCACTTTAGTCTGGGGAGATGGCTCAGTGGATAAAAACACTTAGTACCTGATTCAGAACCCCATACAGTACCCACATAAAGCCAGGTGTGATTTTGCACACCTTTACCTTCAGTGTGTACTGGTAGGGGGTGTGAGTTAGTGGGGCATGATGGGGAATAAAGCAGAGAACAAAAAGGAGAGCATCTGATTTACTCTGTCCTTTAAACACAGGCGTGCATGCATGCTCACACACACACACACAGTGGGTCACTTCAAATAGAAAGACAAAACACACCCCAACCAATACTATGAGTTCAAAACACTTGAGTAACATAACTCTATTTTCCTTAATATTTAACAGAGAACTCAACTCAGTTGAATCATGAGAGCCAAAGCCAAGTCAGGCCATACAAAAGTCAAATAAGATCAAAAGTTTTAAATTCCTATTCAAACTAGTAGGTCTACTGTGTCTAAGTAGCCTCCTATATAGGACCCTCAGTCTTTCTACAGGCGTATACCTCAGAAGTCAAAGCTTTGTATCTGCTTGCTTCTAATTAAAGGTCATTTGATTTTTAGAACTTCATAAAACAGACGTAAACCTGCACCACTCTGTAAGAATGTTGAGAATGTGATGCCTAACTAATTTTCTTTCAGAGTGACCTTCATGAAGGACTTACCTCTACTACTTTGCTAACCAGCACATCAGGAGGCAAAACATTCCTCTTACAGGCTACTAAACTTAAAAAGGCAAAAACAATAGAAAAAGCCTCTCAAACAAAATCAGAGGCTCAAATTCTTCCAGCAAAAAATAGCCCAAAATCTCAAAAGAAAAAAAATGTCATAATCATGCTGATATGGTTGTACACACCTTTAATCCCAGCACTCAAAAGGCAGAAAGTGGATCTCTGAATCTGAGGCCAGCCTGTCTGCATAGCCAGACCGTGTCTCAAATAAACAAGGTAAAAATCAACTTTAAAAAGTCCTTTAAGCCGGGCGGTGGTGGCGCACACCTTTAATCCCAGAACTTGGGAGGCAGAGGCAGGCGGATCTCTGGGAGTTCGAAGCCAGCCTGGTCTACAAGAGCTAGTTCCAGGACAGGCTCCAAAACCACAGAGAAACCCTGTCTCGGGGAAGAAAAAAAAAAAAAGTCCTTTAGTGTGAGTGAGCAACAGAGAAGACTTTTGAGCAAGGTAATATTAACATTTTCATGGGAGAGTACTTGGCGAGTAGCCAACAAAGCCTGGACTCTTGTTAGTTGGGTCAGCAAGTCCTGCACTGGGGAGGGAAAGCACACACAGATAAAAACTAGTTAAATGACATTTCACAGCCAAGCTATCTTGACAACTCTCCTGTCAGCAAGATCTGTGGACAGTGCTGTTCTTCAAGGAGGCAGGTAGAGATCTTGGGCTAACCTAATAAAAACCTAAGTGCATACCATTATAATCAGCCTGATAACCATCGGTCCCTACCCAGGGATGGACACTTCAGAGTCAACAGCTAAGAAAGACGATACATCTGCTGCGAGGTAAGCTGACCTGAATCCTGTAGCCTCACATGTTCCTTTCCATGCCTACTCTGTACTTCTGCTCTCTGTAAATCAAACTCCTCCCTAGCACAATAGGTTACTTTTTAAAGAACATATTTCATCTTGTCAATACCTTGTTCACAGCTTCCCTCTGCTCTAATGCTAAAACCCAAATCCAAATTCTCAACACAGCCCTATATAGTCTCATAATCATCTTTTCCTTACTGGACTTCAGTTACTGTGGCTTTCCGTTGGTTCCCAGGATTTACTCAATTATTTATTTTCATTTATCTACCAAACCACTCAACAAAAAATTATCAGAAAGCACACCCAATAGTGTCAACTCTGTATTAGGCACTGATACAACACCAGCAATAACAAGCTTAACATACTAGAATGTCTGCCCCTAGGAAGCTCAGTTTGGCAAGAGGAAATGGACAATAACAAAACAGACACAATTCAGGAGATAAACACCAAATAGGATTAGAGCCTCAGCAAGTGGGAAAAACAGTACAATGTTAGAAAAGATGGTCAAGGGCCAGCAAAAGGGCTCATTGATCACAGAGTTCTTCCCTAGGGTTCACATCATGGAGTGAACAAGTTTCTGCAAAATATTCTTTGACATCCACAAGTATATAGATGCATATGCACACACAAATGTCATAAAATTTGGAAAAGGTCTCAATAAATGAAGTCACCAAGTGGACAAAGAGAGACGGTAAGAATGTAGGGTTGCCAGAGGTCACAGCGTCAAAAATTATTTCTAACTCCAGAAGGAGTCCACCTAGCTCACATTTAACCTCAGCATAGCACCCAGTACCAGACTCAACAAATACCTGCTAAACAGAGTGAGTTTGCATTTAAAGAATCAAAACGAACAGGAACAAGGCTCATTAGAGTACTTGCTTAGCATGTGTAAGGTCCTGGTTCAATCTCAGCTCAAAAAACTAAAACAAAAACAGTTATCTCCAGTACTTGGGGAGGTAGGAAGATCAAAAATTCAAAAGCAGCCAGAGCTACAAAAGACCTTCATGAGTTTGTTTTTGCTTTTTTTTGAGACATGATCTTTCCATGCATTCCTGGCTGTCTTGGGGGTCTCAAACTCACCAAGATCCTCCTGCCTCTGCCTCCTGAGTGCTGGGAATAAAGACCCAGCTTTGGTTTTTGCCTTCTTTTTAAGAAAAATGTCTTTCCGCTTGCATAGAAAAGCAGGAAATCAGATTTTATTATTTATTATTTATGCTAATCACATGCCTCATCCCATAAGAAGTTTATCCATTAAAAGCTTGCAGTAGGCAGTTTCTTCCACTCCACTACCAAGCCCTAGTACTGCCCTTTACTTCAGAGTTCTTCCTGCTGTGAGGACCCCTGCTGGTTTGCCCTAGTCAGGACGTAGAAGTCTGTAACAACCAAGCTACTGGCCTGTCCTAAGCTTCTCTCCCTAACCCTTGACAGGCTTTCTATGCTGCTATGAAGTTCCCACTTCCATAACCACTGACCCCTTATCTGGACAGTCACTGCACCTCTATTCCAGAATTGCAATGTCCTCAGAATAAAAGAATGCCTTACCTGCCCATCCCCAGCACACAATATTTATCACCCCAAACACCTGCAGCAGTGGTTCTCAACCTTCCTAATGCTTCAACCCTTTGATACAGTTGCTCATGTTGTGGTGACCCTCAACCATACAATTATTTTTGTTGCTACTTCATAATTGTAATTTTGCTGTTATGAATCATAATGTAAATAATTTTGGAGATAGAAGTTTGCCAAAGGAGTCGCAACCCACAGGTTAAGAATCACTGACCTACAACATTCAGTAATTTATTTGCTTGTACAGTAGAGAATGGAACTATAAGCCTACAAATTACATTTTCCATATTCGTCTGCCACTTGGCTTCAATTAGGTTCTGCCAATGGCCGGATGGAAACTGGATGGCAGGAAGAGGATGACGATGTAGCTGGTCTGTCTCCAGCAGCAAAGGCAGTGAGCCACTGTGTAGGAATGCAGGCAAGTGCTCAACACAAGGCTGCAGCAGCAGCAGAGCTAATTTAACCATGACAAGCAGGCTCTTGCACTCCAGCACATAGTTTACTTGTTTTGGTTAACATCCCTTTCCTCTCTTTCCAATACTCTGTAGCAAAGTCTTAGTGTTTAGTACTTTTATGTTCATATTATCTATAATGGTTTCTACTTTCCTGCTTGGACAATAGTGAGTGAGAATGAGAGATGAGACTAAGGTGCATGCCTTTAATCCCAGAATTCAGAAGGCAGAAGCAGACAGATCTCTGAGACCAAGGCCAGCCTGGTCTACAGAGTAAGTTCCAGAACAGCCAGGCAATACAAAGAAACCCAGTCTCAAAAAAAACAAACAAACCACTACTACTAATAATAGAAATAAAAACAATACTAAATTGTAAAATTAAATATAAAATAGCAAATATAGCTTTCAACAATTATTATTTTTGGTATTCCAGAAATCAAAACTGCAGAAAATTTCTCTCTAGAGATATTCCATTACAAGCCTGAACCGAAACAGTTAAGGTGAGAGGTTGGGACTGGCAAGAAGGCTCAGCAGGTAAAGGTGACTTCTCAAAAAAAAATTATGACCTGAGTTCCATCCCTGGGACCAAAGAATTAACTCCAAGTTGTTCTCTGACCTCTATGTATGCAAACCCCACAAAAAAAGAAATATGAAAAAAGCTAGATTAACTATGTAGTTAGCTGTACCTTTTGTTATTTTCAGATAGGGCCTCCCTGTAAACTCTTCTTAGTCCACCTGCCCTGGTATACCTGTATACATGAAATAAAATTCAAAACAAAAAACCAGAACAACAATAACAACAAAACTTAACTACCAATTTCACAACTGCTAACCTTATACTAAAAGCTGTTCATCAGTTACCTGCTGGCCCTGTTTTTTCACAAGAAAGATATGCTTCATGAGATAGACATCTTGGAGCACACTGAGGCTTGCCTCTTGCTGCTTTTCCAGGCTGTCTGAAGTTAAGTGGGACATCAGTACTGGGCTTTGGCACAGTTCCTTTGTTCTTATTTTGTCAGAACCTTCCTCTGTAGCCCCAGCTGGCCTGGTAGTTGCTCTGTAGCCCAGACTGGCTTCAAACTCACATCAATCTTTCTATCTCAACTACCCAGACACTGAAGGTATGAGTGCACCATCACACCTGCTCTAGTCATTCTTTTATTGTCTCTGCAGCTGAATCAAGTGTCTGTCTGTCTGTAGACTAGAAGCCACAGGCACGGACCACACTATGCCCAGTTTCATATTCATACTTTCTCTGACAAAATGTCAACAGATAAACACTACAGCAGCTCTATCATCACCTCTAATACAGAACCACAGGAAACACTACTACAGTCAGGTACCAGCTTTTCTCAAGAACTGGATATAATAAATTCCTTTCAGAGAATGTAACTTCTGGTAAAAGAGAAGTTACTGGATGTTTCATTGTGACAACACTGCTAACAATGCCTCACAGAAAACATTTCTCAATAAATTAAAAGTCAGTAATTAAGCCACAGCTTCATAACACAGGCCCCAGGATCACCACTTATTTGAAATTTGTTAAGGGGCTCCTGGGGACAGTTAGAGAAGGAGTCCTGTGCCAACGTGAGGTCTTTTCACTACCCAGAAATGGGCAAAAGAAAGAACACAAGATGTCTCAGAACTGATTTCAACATAATCTATGTCCAAATGTTTCCTCATAAGTCAGGTGAGGCACCAAGCAAAAAGAGCCATGATATGATACAGCCCAGGTACCAGTGATTGAATAGAATTCTCCACAATAACCCAACAAGGCAGGCAGTACCATAATCCTTATTCTACAGAGAACAAAAGTGACTTAAAGACATCAAGTAACTCATTCTTGATTACTGAGTATAACAGGGGACAGCTGCAGACCTCTAGAACAAATATGTGTGGCTTACTCTTTTCCTACTGCACAGATGAAAAGATGAGAACTATGCAGTGTGGCTTTCTGGGACCACAAAAGATTCCAGTGTCAGGGCTGGAGAGATGGCTCAGAGGTTAAGAGCACTGACTGCTCTTCCGGAGGTCCTGAGTTCAATTCCCAGCAACCACATGGTGGCTCACAGTCATCTATAATGAGATCTGTTGCCCTCTTCTGGCATGTAGGCATACATGGAAGGAATGTTGTATACATAATAAATAAATCTTTAAAAAAAAGAAACAAAAAAACAAAATAAATGAAAGAGTAAACTGCTGTAGAATATTAAAAAAGATTCCAGTGTCACGTTGCCCTTGGTCATTTGGCATGGCAACAGGCTCTTATCTGCCTAGACCCACAACTTTAATAACCCTCTCCCTACAACACAGTTAATGTACTATATGCTGCTCAAAATATTACTAAATGCTCTGGGAAAGAAGGGCAGGAACCTTTTCATTCTGTATGTGACAACATTGGGGCCTGGAAGAGGTCACTCAATCCTAGTCTCAGAGAAGAAACACAATTTCTTTTCCCTTTTGTTACTTTTTTTTTTTTTTTTTGGCACAATCTCATGAAAAACCTATGCTGTCCTGGAATTCATTATATAATCAAAGCTGCCTCAAATTCTTGGCAATCCTCCTGCCTCAGCTGCTTCCTTGAGTACTGGAATTATGAGTGTAAACTCAGAATTTCTTCCACAGTTAGCGACAGATACCATGTCCAAAGTGAAACTAAAGGGGGGGGAGGATGGATTTTCAACTTCAGCAACAAGACTATAGGGTCAGCAGTCAGGCAGTGGTGGCACACACCTTTAATCCCAGGCAGAGGTGGGTGGATCTTGGTGAGTTCCAGGCCAGCCTGGCCTACAAGGGCTAGTTCCAGGACAGGCCCCAAAGCTACAGAGAAACCCTGTCTCAAAAAAACAATAACAACAATAATACAGAGCTGGGAAGATGGCTTAGTGGGTAAAGTTATGCTGCCAAAATTGACAATCTGAGTTTGGTCCTCAAAGCCCATATAGTAAAACAAGAGAACAAACTCTGCCAAGTCATTCTCTGACCTCCAAATATGTGTTATGAAGCACAGCTCCACTCCCATCCCCTGCATCCCATAAACACAACGAAATAGATGAATAAAAAAAACATTTTAGAGTTAGTATCATTTCAGCTGTCTGAAGGTCAAGGGTGTAAAGAAGCCCCACTGTGCATCTTTTTAAACTTTGCAAACCAGAAAAAGGGTAATATCATGAAAGTTTTGCCCTTAATTTACCCTTAATTTTTTTCTTCCTACTGAAACAAAAAATCAGTTTCACGCAAACAAAAGGAATACCTCTTAAAATAAAAAAAAAATTAAAGAAGAAAAATAAAGAATTATGTAATGATTCTGTTTTAGAGGTAACGCTGAAGACTGAAGAAAAAGTACCTCTTTCCAGTGTTACAGTGAACACTGAGGAATTCGGCCCTTTGTGAGGAGAATGATACAATTTAGTACTAGGAGAAGAGATCCAGCCATGAATTTAAAGGAATGAAAGTACCACGGTGGGGGCTGGAGAGATCGTTTAGTGGTTCAGAGTACTGACTGCTCTTCCAGAGGACCTGGGTTTAAATCCCAGCACCCACATGGCAGTTCACAACTGTCTTTAACTCCAAGATCTAACACCCTCACACAAACATACATGCAGGCAAAACACCAACGCACATAAAAATAAAAAGAAAAAAAACTAAAGTGTCATGGTAAGAATAAACAAGGAAGACTGGAGAGATGGCTCAGAGATTAAGAGCACTGGCTGCTCTTTCAGAGGACCTGAGTTCAATTCCCAGCGACCACATGGTGGCTCTCAATCATCTGTGATGAGATCTGATGCCCACTTCTAGTGTGGCAGCATGCATGCAATCAGAATACAGGATATATAATAAATAAATAAATCTGAAGGAAAAAAAAGAACAAACAAGGAGCTGGAGGTCTTGACAAACAGCTACTCATAAAAAAGCAAAATGAGACACTACACGGGATAGCTGGAGCAAGGGCCTGGGCTCCACTGTTATCCCTACGAGAGGAAACAAGAACAGGACCAGACAGAATGTAAGCAAAGTCCGTCTCATTTAAAGTTTCAAAGGGAAAAGTAAAAACCACTCTGAGTATAAAAAACAATTCGTAAGTCAGAGCTACTCAACACATCTTACAGTAGTGCTCCATGTGCAAAAGCCTTCTTAGGAATTCTCTTTATAGGAAGTCATGGGGTTAGGGATGTAACTTATTTGGCAGAATGTTTGCCTAACACACGCCCACTCCGGCACCACATAAACTGGACTCGGCGTAGGTGGCAGCAATTCCAACATTTGAGAGGTAGAGAGGGGGAGGGATCAAGGTCATCCTTAGCTACTTGAGAGTCTAAAGTCTAAAGTCAGGAAAAGGAAGAAAGGGAGGTCATTTCACCTTCAAGCTTTTATGCTGCTTGTAAAGTTTTCCTTAAAGTCCACAGGCAACAAATTGATCCTAATTGCATCATTTATCCTTTGTTTTCAGGTGTCAAGGACAATCCTAAAACCAGAGAGACTTGTGCTTAAAAATTACTCATCCTTGGCTGGGAGTATCACTCATGGCTCACCTACCATGCATGCTCAAGGCCCTACAGTCTATCCTGGGCATCAACAAAAATCAATCTTTTTTTTTTCCAGCTAATTTAAAAAAGTTCAGTCTAATAAAAAAAAATGGAACTGCTTAGAAAACAACCTGGACTTATGGTCAAGAAAGCAAAGCTCCAGCATAATAAGTTTGGCTTTCCCTAAGAAATAGTCTTATCTGACCCAAACTTTATTTAGTAACAAAGGTAGAGACAATCCATTATCTTAAACAGGAGAAATTCATGGAAAGGGTGAAACAATCTAGCGTAAAAGCCCTTCAAAATTTTCATAAGTAAATGCACTCCCCTCAAACAGGTTTTGCATGGTGAATATGGTGTTACAATTCTACACAAAATCAGTCAAGGAATTCACTTATTAGTAAGGATTTAGTCCTCAATTCTGCCTAAACCCTGACACCTTCAGTTCATGCTCTATTGGTATTAACAGCCTCTGTCCAACTCTGAATAATCTTCATCTGTTTAAATTATGGGCAAAGACAAAAAGAGAAGCACTCATAATTATTAGGGAAGCACACTTTTTAATCTTTAAGTGTTTCCTCACGTGCTCCTTAAAATGATCCAAAGCAGAGGCTCACCAAATCCTAACTGTAGCATTTCAGGGCTGGAAAGCTGACTTGATCCAAGGTCTCTACTAAACAGAAGCCATGCATCCTGGCTTGGTTCTTATGCAGGCTCATGTCCACAATACAGTGTGGTACAGGGGCAGCCCAGCAGTAGCACCTATGCCCAGATTCTTGAAGTGACAAGCTCTGGTCAGGGCCTCTCTATTGCCTAAGGACTACATTTCAGCTTTGAGAGGCTTTCCAAGCTCTCTCCTGATTTCAAAAGAGCACCACCTAACTTTTTGCATTTTTATTCATTTTGATTCCTTAAGCAGGTGCTCTGTTCCTTCATATGCAACATTCTTTTTCACTTAATAAACTTCCAGAACCCTCTATTAGTGCCAACTCTACGACAGGAAAGGAGATTTTCTAAGCAGACAGATTTCATGAGCTGACACAGCCTGGGAGCATAATGAGGAGAACACAAGTGGTTCAGTGTAGATGGGAAGTAAGGAGGGAATTCCCAACTAAAGGAGCTGGTGAGGGAAATCTTCAGATAGTTCCTCACTTCCTCCTTTCCACTCCTCCCACCTCCAATTTCCACACATCCAACAAGAATGAAATTTTTCAAAATTTCTATGGCTTTATTATATTGTTTTAATTGGGAAAGGTTCTCTTCAGTGATACTGTATTAAAACACACAACTGTAGGGTGAAAGGTAAACTATAGTTCCAAACCACCCAACAAGCCAAATGATCTAATTCTTAAGTTAGGGACAGCTTCTGAGAATCGAACTGAGGTCCTCTGCAAGAACAGATGCTCTTAACTGCTGAGCCAGCTCTCCAGCCCTGAAAATTAACCAATTCTTAATCTTACAGTAGTCAAGGATCTCTTAGACAACCTGATACCAGTTTAGACAATCTGATCCAAATTTGCAGTTACACAAAAAATTTTAGGAACACTGGATTAGGAACCTTCTTCCTAGGACAGCCAAGGCTACAGAGAAACCTTGTCTTGGAAAAAAAATAAAAAATAATTTAAAAAAAAGGAAGAACCTTCATCCTAACCACATTATGTAAGAAAAAGGCCCAAATATAAAATACTTAAGCCACTGTTTCTAACCACAATATCTACTTCCCCATTCTCTTAAGTACATTATTCTTTCTTCTGAGTGGCTCAAGTAACTTTTTTGAGTACACATGTTCATGTTCGTATGGGTGTGTGAAGGCCAAAGGTCAATAACAAATGTGCATCTCAACTGTTCTCCACCTTATATCTTGAAACAGGGTTTCTCATTGAACCTGGAGCCCACCAATTTACTTACGACTGGCTAGTCAGTGAGGCCCCAGGATCCTCCAGTCTCTGCTTTCCTACCATGACTGGCTAAAGTGAGCGCAAGGGATAGAACTCAGGAGTTCATGCATAGCAAGCACTCTACTGACAGCCTCTGCAGCAAAATAGGTGACACAGAGGATCCCATATCCTGGCAAGCCCCGAAAGGCAAGTAATAGTTATACTGTCATTTCACACAAGTGAAAACAGAGGCCTGGACAAAGCTAATGAGCTGGATTTGGAGCTCTTGGATTTAGATCCCAGCGCCCACCAAAGCCAACGTGACACCATGCTGATAACTGGGACAGAGAAAAGACACTGCCTGGAGTGCCACAACCCAGCCATCTTCTCAGCAAGCACTATCAAATAAATAAAATACCTACTGTGGGCTGCATGCCTTTAATCCCAGCACCTGGGAGGCTGAGTTCTAGGCCAGCCAGGTCTATCTACAGAGAAATCCTCTTAAAAACAGAACAGAACAAGGAGAACCTTAGACTTGTCCACCGAAAGAGAAAACAGGATCTATAGTCTAAAAATTGTCTTTAAAACCAAAAAACCAAGGGTAGGGACCTGGGCAAAAAAAGGGGGGGGCGCAAGGGTAGGTAGGCCAGGAGTGGTGGTACAAGCCTTTAATTCTTGCACTTGGGAGGAAGAGACAGGTGGCTTTCAATGAATTTGAGGCCAGTCTGTTCTATACAAGTTCTAAACCAGCCAGGGACACTGCCTCAAGAAACAGAGAGCCAAGAGTGGTGGTGCACAGTTGAAATTCTAGCACTTGGAGGCGGAGGCAAAAGCAGAACTACAAGCTCAAGGACAGCCAATACTACAGGGCACCCCACACTCACACCAATGAAGTTCTTTGTGAATACTCATGTCATAACTAGGGTTTTAAAATCACTGTCCTGTTTCCAACTGAACCTCTCCAGTTCAGCAATTTCTCCAAGCACCTAACCTATTACATCCTCACAAGAAGATTTGCAACAGAGCAGAACCTTAATGAGTGAAAGTCCCATAAAACATCAAGTCAGACTGGCCACCTTTCCATGAGTCCCTCAGCTATATTCCTCATGACTTACCCATGACACCCTATGAGACTAACAGCTACGATTTCTGTGCACTTATAATAATGCCATTACCAAAAGTGTCCAGGAGACTGCACCCACACTTCAGCTCACTGGTGCCCAACATAGTCCCCAGCATAAAGACATAAGAAAAATGAAGTATAAGTATAAAAAGCAAAATTGTTTTAAACATGAAAGCATGATTAGTAAACAATCAGAGAAGAAACAAAGGTTTCAGAATCAAATTAACAAACACTCAAAAAGAACAACTTACACATTTCTTGTCTTACACGCTCCCAGCTTGGAAGTTCTCTTATACCAAGGACCTCTCCAATGAATGTCAGGAAAAAAAACAAAATAGTACTCCTCTTTAACTGTACAGTAAGAGACAAAATGAGGCCATGGGGCTCAGCATTACTTTAAATCAATGGTTCTAAGCTTTTTTGGGTCATGAATTCCTTTGAGAATTTGATGAAAGCTACAGATTTGCTCTCTGCAGAAAATAAAACCAAATTCAGGAGCAGCCCAAGAGCATCATAAGACTGTTGCACCAGAGATACAGCCCAAGAACAGCATAGAGACCCATGTTAATCATCTTTACTCTAAATCTATATTTTTGGTCATGTCCAACCAGAGGCCGCCTAGAATGAAACTTGAAAACTGGAGGAGTCGGGTTTTTACCATACAGCTCTAGGAGACCTGGAACTTACTGTGTACCTCAAACCAGCCTCAAATTCAGTCACTTTCTCTTTCAACCTCTCCAGTGCTACAAATTAAAGGCATGTGGCACTACACTTGACTACATTTTAGATAATTAACAATTATTAACTAGCTTACTAAATAACAGGCTTAAAATAACACATACACATGATCTTTTATGCTAAAGTGAGCTGGAGATTCAAGCAGTACAAGAAAAGATCATGCTGCATAACTAAGCAGCATTTTAAAAACATTTCTTCAAATGGGACCCCAGGGAGTCTGAAATACAAGGAAGTCTACACAAAAACTATTTCTCCTCTCTACAGAGCCAAGCTTCCCTCTCTGGTGGCACTACAGCTCTCTTCAGCACACATGGATAAAGAGAGAACACAGCCACCCATGTCCAAGATATGAAGGAAACTGAGTAGACACTGAGGTGTGGGTAAGAATCTTGCTTCTTGTAGAAGGCATTTCTGCCACCAGCATTTCCTGATCACTGATAATGCCTAGACTCCTGGGTTGTGTGATCCACAACCATCAGATACAGTGACAAAAGGCTCTGACCAGAGATTCTGGTGTGGAAAATACAAGAAACAAGCATTGGAATACAGAAGAGCAAGTACTGAAGGGCACTCAGCGTATAAGACAAGGCTCTTCCTTCTGCGCATCAGAGAAGGGGGAAAAATCTCTAGGCTATATGTATCAAGAAGTAAACAAAAGGGGCTGGAAAGATGGCTCAGTGGTTAAGAGCATTGCCTGCTTTTCCAAAGGTCCTGAGTTCAATTCCCAGCAACCACATGGTGGCTCACAACCATCTGTAATGAGGTCTGGTGCCCTCTTCTGGCATGCAGGCATACACACAGACAGAATATTGTACACATGATAGATAGATAGATAGATAGATAGATAGATAGATAGATAGATAGATAGATAGATAGAAGTAAACAAAATTGGTTCAAACTGTTTTTTAGATTGTTTTGCAGGGTTTCCTTCAGTCTGATTGGGGAAGAAGGTTACGGAAGACTAACTCAGATATAAGGCATATGAATCATTGTTGATGTAGCTCAGTTGGTAGAAAGTCTAGCATGCATGAGGCCCTAGGACCAATTGCTAGACATGGTGGGACATGCCTGTAACCCCAGCACATAGGAGGTAGAGTCAAGGTGATCAGGAACAGCTGCATGTGATGTTTCATGCCTTTAGTCCTAACACTGAGGAGGCAGAAGCAGGCATATCTCAGTGAATCCAAAAACAACCAACCAGGTCTACATGGTGAGACCCTAACTCAAGAAAAAGGTGTGTGTGGGTTGGGGGAGGGTGGCAGCAGTGCACACCTTTAATCACGGCATTAGGAGGTATAGGCAGGCAGATCTTTGTGAGTTTGAGGCCAGCCTGGTCTACATAGCAAGTCCCAGGATAAACAGAGCTACATAATAGAGACCCTGTTTCAGAAAAAAAAAAAAAAAAAGAAAGAAAGAAAAAGAAAGGAGAAAATAATGAGGGTGGGTGGGACGAGTGCACTGTGAGTAAAGGCACTTGTTGCTGAGCCAGCTAACCAAAATTCAATCCCTGGGACCCACATGGTAGAAGGAGAAAATTCCTGCAAGCTGTTCTCTGACCTCCATAAATGTATCTTAGTACATGTGCCCCACCCCTTAAACATGAAAAAAACAATAAAAATTAAAAACAAAAAGATTATTAAGAGTTCAAAGTCAGCTGATAGTGAGAGGTGACACATGCTTTTTAATCCCAGTACTCAGACGGCAGAGGCAGGTTGATCTCTTGAGTGTGAAGAAGGCCTGGTTTATAGAGTGAGTTCCAAGACAGCCAAGGCTACACAGAGGAAAAAAAAAAAGGCGGAGGGGGAGTTCAAAGTCATATTTGGCTACTAAGGAACACTGAGTTTAAAGGGAGATATAAACAGGCTGGGCTTGAGGGGTGGGGAGGCTAATATAAACAAGTTTCACCTACATACATTTCTCCCTGGGAGCTCTTGCTAGTCATGGCTTTTAAGTATAGTTTGAAATAATTTTAGAGAACATGCAGAAAATCAAAGTCCAGTGATTTATTCATGTAAAACACTCAAAAAACAAAGGCAGGATGATTGCTGTGCATTTGAGATCAGCCTAAGGTATACTCAGAAAAGTTTCAGATATTACAGTATTACCGAATGTCCCTTGTCCAGCTCTCCCTATCCACGCCATTGAGATGACTCAGGTTGTAAAGTGATTCCTACAAACCTGACAATCTTAGTTCAATCTCCAGGATCTGGACAGTAAAGGAAGAAAACAAGATCCTGCAAATTGTCCTCAGACCCTCCACACAAGTGTACCATGTCACATGTATACACACGTACACACAGGACTCAATCAATACATAGTATAATGGTCAAAAGAAAATTTTGCCATGGTGATACACACCTGTAAGTCCTAGTACTTGGAAGGTGGAGGCAGGAAACCTTGAGTTCCAGATCAATCTGGGCTACAGAATGAGACCCTGTCTCAAAACAAACAAACACATACACGAATTCATACATACATAAATAATAAATTAACTTTAGGACAAAAATTAAACTATAGGCTATGGAGGTGGGGTTCACTGTCACTTTTGATCAAATTCCTGGGCTACCCAGTACCACAAAAAAGAAAGATTTCTTTCCTATTTCATCAGTTATCCATTAATTCCATTTTCTCCTCCAGAATGACAAGATCCTATATCCCAATTCACACTCCCTAAAATTCCTCTTTGCTTGTTAACAATGCTGCTTGATTCTTTACTGTCACTCTCTAGGCCTCCCCATTCCCCCAACTTCAACAGCCTACTGGACACGTAAATACATTTCAGTACAGAACATAAGTGACAAAAACAGATGACCTGGAGTAAGAACTAAGGGTTCTCAGAAATATAACAGAACAAGAACTCACCTTTACAGAGGTCTTCACATATATATATATATACACACACACACACACCCCTACAAAATGAACTTGACCTAACATGCTGCTTCTCCTATGGAAGAAAAAAAAAGACCTGTTCCTATGTCTTCAGTTCTGCCCAAAAAGGCTAAGTCAGAAAATTTCTCATCTCTCTTAAAAACGCCAACACAAGTACTATATAGAGAATCCCTCAAAGAGCCGTCAGAATAAAATGCTACAAATCCACCTGGGATTCTGGAAGGCTGGGAAGGATGACTCATGTAGATCCAGGTTTTCAGGGAGGCCTCTGATTGTTAAAGGACTGCAATCCACTGCATTGTAATAACCGCTGTACAGAAGACTTTACCAGCATTAGTCACACTTCTGCTATATATACTCGCTCCGCCTCCATCTTCCCAACCTCCCAAAACGACAGCTTTGGGCAATGCCCACTTCCTGGGACCAAGGATAAACACTGTGGTGTGGCTCAGATTGCGTGCCTAACAACATGTGTGAGTCCCTGGGTTCCATACCCAGCACCATAAGAAGAAAACAAAACCTCCACTGTGCAGAAATCATTCAATGCTGATGCAAATGGTCAAACTGTCCTTAATTTTTAAAAGAGCTGTTAGGGCAGGGTACGATAGCACACATCTATAGTCCCAGCACTCAGAAGTTGAGGCAGAAGAATGATTCAGATTTCAAGGCCAACGTGAGCTCCCCAAAGAAATTTTACCTCAAAACCAAACACATAAGAAAGCACTTCTCCAGAGAAGGGTTGGGGGAAAAGAGGGGAGGAAGAAAAAAAAGGGACAGAGGAGGAGGAAGCAACAAAGTATAGGTGAGGACTGCCCTCTGTGGTGCATTATTATCCAGATAATGTGCCACATTCTCTAGTTCTTTGGTCATTTTGATAGTTAATTAATCAAAAATGAAACAAAACTAAAATCTTGGCTTCTTTTTCCAGTAGCTACACTGCATAAACTGACAAGTGCTAATGCAGAGCACACTACTAGAGATCTTAAGTCACAACAACCCCGAGTTATCAGCACAGGCCTATGATACCACACCCTTAGGAAGCTGAGGCAGGAAGACTACAAGTTGAAGGACTGCTTGAGCTAGACAGTAAATTCAAGGTCATACTGGAAAACTTACAGACACCCTAAACAAAAAACAACCAATCAAACAAATCGATGGGATGAGGATATAGTCTAGTTGCACTGCAATTGCCTAGTTTGTGCAAGATCCTGGGCTCATTCCCCTGGTACATAAAATAAATCCAGGTGCTAATTCAAACTTGAAAATACAGGCATTGGAGGGTGTGTGTGTAATGAAACAGGCATAATAGCATATATTCCAGAGTAACACAAGCCACTAGCATTGTAGCAGCATCATGCAATACTAGAGCTCTCTCCCAAATTCAAGAAGCAAACATTTCAAGAAGGCATTAGAAAAATGAATAAGCCACAGACTCTAATTGAACTTTGCTAAATTAAGCTGAGATTAAAATGAAAAAAAAAATCCAAACCAAAACCAAAAGTCTAATAACACAACTACAGCCAGGCATAGGTATCACGCTTGTAAGCCAAACACTTGACAGGTGAAGGAAAGAAGATCAGGAATTCAAATGTAGCCTTGGCCCCAGAGTAAGTTTGAGGACAGCCTGGATTATATAAAATGCTGGTTAAATACACATACACACCCACACACAAATGAAACTACATTTTAAGTCCAATTAGGCCCCACAACAAAAACAAGGGGGGTGGGGGAAACAAAGTTAAAACTAACTGACAATTATTCTGGAAATCTTTAACAAGTAGCTAAGCTATAGATCAAGGGAACACACCAAAAAAATGCACTGTTGGGGCTGGAGAGATGGCTGAGTGGATAAGAGCATTGCCTGCTCTTCCAAAGGTCCTGAGTTCAATTCCCAGCAACCACATGGTGGCTCACAACCATGTGGAATGAGGTCTGGTGCCCTCTTCTGGCCTGCAGACATACACACAGACAGAATATTGTATACATAACAAATGAATAAATATTTTTTAAAAAATGCACTGTTTATCCAAATGTCTTTGGTGGAGAGTCAAGATTGATGTGGAAATCAAACATTTAACCCTGAACTAATAAAAACAAGCTACCTTCCTCTGACCCCTTCAGCTATGTCACCTAGCCATACTGCCCCAGCTTCCTCATCTGAGAAATGGGAGCAAACACAGAATCAAGTTCACAAGGGTATGTGTTACATGCATGGTGCCCGGCAGAAAGGACCTGGTGCTGGCTGTTATTACTACAGTCATATATATACAACTTGGAAGATCTAGTTTCCCTGGCTGAAACCTCAAAGGGCTTCTTTCCCTAGGGGTGAGATCCTAGGGGAGAGGGATGTTGTGCTGACTGCTGTATTAGGAGGTAGGTTTTGGAAGTCTCCTCCACCCCAAAAGACACCTTCCAACCATGTCCTACCAGCTCTAAGCCAGCAGCAGTGACAGCAGCTGCAGAAGTGCTGCAAGCTGGAGGTTCCCTGCAGGTCTTTGAACCCAGGTAGTGCTAGTGCCAGTTTCTTTCAGTTATTTATCTTGTGTCCCCAGCTACAATACTTGATATTTTGTTCAGGCCTCAGGGGACAGCCTAGTACAAAGGTGCTGGGTTCAATCCCAATACTGATGAGGAAATAACAACAAAAAGAGCCAGTCCCAATTAAGAATGCATATGCCAGGCACTTTACTAAACACTGACAAGAGGAATGAACAAACCTACATTCAGAAGGGAGAGCTGGGCTGGATGTGATCTACACGCCTTTAATTCCAGTACTCAGAAGGCAGAGGCAGAGGCAGGTGGATCTCTGTGAGCTTGTGGCCAGCCTAGTCTACATAGTAAGTTCTAGGATAGCCAGGGCTATATAGAGAGACCCTGTCTCAAAAACAGGAAAAAAAAAAGGAGAAAGAAAGAAAAACAGAAAAGGAAATAAAGAAACAAAGGAGAAGGCATGTAGTTTACAGCAGTAATCTCAGTACTCAGGAGGACAGAGCAGGTTTACCTTGAGTTTCAGGCAAGACTGCGCTGTAGAATATAAAAGAAACAGGGAACACAGTTCAGTTGATTGTTTGTCTAGCATGCAAGAAGCCCTGGATTTAAACCTCAGCACAGTGTAGAACTTGAATACTGAGAATATATAGTGTTCCACAATTATACTCTCAGTATGCAAGGTGGAGGTAGAGGCAAGAGTATCAGAAATTCAAGATCATCCTTGGCTATATAGCAATAGTTCAATAGTTCAATACCAGTCTAGACCACGTGAGATCCTGTCTCAAAAGAAACAAACAAGAAGAGATTATTCTACTCCTCAGAGTTCTCCTACTGAATGGCAAATGAGCCATAAACGTTCTCTTTACAGCAAGTACTAACTGGGAGTACACTAGCAATGCACTCGTCTAATGGAATGCCACAAAGCTGTAAGCAAAACAAACAAACCCCCTCTGTGTTAATGATATAATCTTCCAAGATATTAAACAAAAAAGATACAGACACAAACCACAGCATGGTACTATTCACAAAAAAGGACAGGGTTACACGTCCACATCTCTGGTAAACATGGATGTCTCCAAGGAGGGCAACAGGGCAGCTAGGGACAAGGGCAAGAGAACAGGACAGGACAGGGTGCTTTATGGCTACTGACATGGAACTCTATGAACATGTCACTATACTAAAACAAGTGACATGCTGAACCACCACTAAAGTTCATGAACAAGCAGAAAAAAATCCCGACATTCGAGGTCTCAAAGCACAGACTCCTGAGATGCTGAAGGATGAATAGGGAACTCACCAAGCAAAAGGACTGAGGGGGGCACTTTGGAGTCAAGAGCCAATTCACCAGAAACTAGCAGAATAAGCACACTGTTCTTGAGCCCCAGTAGCTTCCCTTGGCTGAGGGCAGGTATCTAGTTGGGAGATTACAAGGTGGCCGAGGGCAGAGTAGGGCAGGGCAGGGAAGGATAGGCCAAACTGCCAAGGGTTCTGCAGATCACACAAAAGCCCTGAGGATTCTTCTGTTTTTATTTTTTTTAATTTATTTTTGTTGTTATATTTACTATGTGCATGCCATGCCTGCAGAGGCAGAAGAGGGCAACAAAACTTGTGGAACTTAAGCCATTTGGGGCCTAGCAAAAGCAGCAAGTGCTCGTCACCACTGAGCCATCTCTCCAGGCCCAAGCACTGAGGGATTTTAATCATGGGAAATCAACTATCAAGGAGTTTCCCTATGATCCCAATGGCTTGTAGTGAGGACTAAAGAAGAAAAGACACAGAATGCCTTGGACTTCTGCAAACAAACACAGTGTACTTTACACATGACACCCAACCAATACTTACTCTCTGGGAATAAAAATTCCTATTGAGTGAACACTTACTATACAAAAATACTGTTCATTTACTACCTAGACCTCCCATAAACACCCTGCTAGTTACTGATATTAATAAGGTGACACTGTCATGAATCTAAGCTGGCTAAGTACCTAGCCATATATTATCGTTGCTGCTGTGTGGCAAAGTTTCCCATCTATGTAAAGTGAGACTTAAAAACACACCTTCATATGCCCATGCAAATCCACCAACTTTTATTTTTGTTTTTGTTTTTCGAGACAAGGTTTCTCTGTGGCTTTGGAGCCTGTCCTGGAACTAGCTCTGTAGACCAGGCTGGTCTCGAACTCACAGAGATCCGCCTGCCTCTGCCTCCCAAGTGCTGGGATTAAAGGCGTGCGCCACCATTGCCCAGCACCAACTTTCTTGGGATAAACTATTTCTATCCTGTCCCTGGAACCTAGTTTTTAATAAAACTAAGCTGAGAAATTTCATGCTCTTCTCTTCCCAAGACTCTTCCCTGGCAAAATTAAAGAACTTGTGCTTGATAAACTTTCTCACCACCACTCTCTCTCTCTGTTGGTCCTTAAGCAGCAACTCCAGGTATCACAGCACTAACAAAGGCATTTGCTGAACAAGGACTATGACCCATGTATTCATTCTTCCAAGCTTCCCAAGTGCACACCATTAGAACTTGAATTTGCACTCTGACCCTGTTTATAGACACTGAAGCAGCCTGCTCTGTTCTAAGCAGGAGGTACTTGAGGAGTCACAGTTTGTCTTGCCTGAGGAAGGGGTTTGCCTCAGGTGAGAGGAAAAGGACAGGAACTCTGCTGAGAGAAAGTGGCTGGGGCCTGGCCTCCAAAGGTCTGACAAACATTAACAACTGATATTTGGCCTGTGACCTAGAGTTAACATCTACAAATAGGAGACACTTGCTGATAAGACCCCGGGTCACTGTGACCTGGGGGCAAGAGACTATCAGTTGGGCTGCTGAGCCAGCTGTAGCACAGACCAAGAGATAAGCGCAGCAGCAGGTCTGCTCCACTCAGACCCGCAAATCCAGCCCAGGTGCAACCCATTCCTATGCTGCCTATCCTCCCCACAAGCTCAAGAGTTTCTCAACCAGAGTTCTCATCACTCTACATTTAGTCCACGATGATAAAAGACTAGGCAGGCAGAGTACTAAGGCCATTTTATAGACAACTCATAATAAAAATAAATAACCAGTCCCACATCGCAAGTTTGGTAAAAAGGCAAATGAAGATAGCAGAAGAAAGGTTTCTCCCTGAAACAAGAATCCCAATACTCTAAGGACCAAGGCACTCAAGACTGCATCCTCTCTAGATTTCTCCTAAAAAAAACTTATCTTTTGTTGGGCAGTGGTGGTGCACACCTTTAATACCAGCACTTGGGAGGCAGAGACAGGCAGATCTCTTTGAATTGGAGATCAGCCTGGTCTACAGAGTGAATTCCAGGACGGGCTCCAAAGCTACACAATAAAACCCTGTCTTAAAAACAAAAACAAAAAAAAAAAAAAACTTTACATTTTGGGAAAGTGGATGGCACAATAATGACACGGTCTCTCTCTTTTTTAAAAATATTTATTTATTTATTATGTATACAATATTCTGTCTGTGTGCATGTCTGCAGGTCAGAAGAGGGCACCAGACCTCATTACAGATGGTTGTGAGCCACCATGTGGTTGCCGGGAATTGAACTCAGAACCTATGGAAGAGCAGGCAATGCTCTTAACCACTGAGCCATCTCTCCAGCCCCTGACACGATCTCTTGTAGCCCAGGCTAGCCGCAAACTCAAATGCTTGGTTTTTAGGCAGTGGAATTAAGGGTTTTGTGTAAGTCAGGCCAACGCTTTACTAAGAGCTAAATCTTCAGACTGCTTCCCCACCTTTTCTGGAGACACGATCTCATGCAGCAAACACTAGTTTTAAATTGTAATCCTCTGCCATGTGTTGGATTTTAGGTGAACATTGTCATGCCCTGCATTCATGGTTTTTATTCAGCAAACACTATACTCAGATTATCTGTCACATGCTGCTCTAGAAGTAAATAACGCAATAAGGCTAAAGGTATGAGTCTCGAGCCCTGGGTTTTTCTGGTCTTGGGACCAAAATAGGAGGAAGAACAACCAAAAAAAATCCCAGAGTTGCCCAAAGCTTTTCTTATTTGTTCTGCTAGTTTATTTTGTTTACTTATTTTTGGTTTTTGTTTTATGAAACAGGGTTTCATTTCCTAGAAGTCTGACTGCATCCACCAGTACTGGGAGCAAAGGTATGTAACACCACACCCAGCCTTGATTTTTTTTTTTTTTTTTAAATTTGAAACAGAAACTAGCTATGTAGTTCAGGCTAGCCTCAACTCAAGATTCTCAGCCTCTTGAATGCTAGCATTATAAGTATTCTTCCACACCCAGCCCAAAACTTGAAATTTCATGGTCATATACACCTTCACACTGCAGCTAATCTTCAAGAACTAGCCCTCATGGGCAAAAATAAGTGGCCAGTAAAAATGTATTGCTTAGCATATGGGTGTTCTGTTGAATAAATACAACAAAAAACAATGGGGTAAACGTAATTTCCAAATTATTCTTTCTTCCCTGTGGTCCTGGGGATGGAAGTTGGATTTGGGTATAGATTAGTGTTCTACCACTCAGCTACACATTGGACCAAATCATTCCTTATTCAAAAGAACCATGAATCTGAACCGATTTTCTAAAAATGTTTTTCATCAGATGAAATCTTAGACCCAGTCAATGCATTCTTGCATTGAAATGTTTAGTCACACTTAGTTCTTTAAGATAAGATCAGGAAGAAAGAAGCAGGCCACTGGCCTTCTAAAATCTGTACTTTCTGGTACAGAAACAGTATGCTCCCTGTGCTACCTGTAAGGGAAGAGCAGCCTTTGTTTCCTAAGTGGCCCACATACTGGGGAGAAGGACGCTTGGTTTGTTTAACTGGCACCCTCAACTTCTCATCATCACCCAAACAGCGGCTGAACAGGGAGGGAAAAGAATAAATAAAACTTCTATTCTCCTACAGAGGAGCTACAGAGAACTAGCCTGCTCTTTTCTGCTTAGCAGCTCATAACCATGTAAATTATTTTAATAGATTTGATTAAACAGATTAGATAAAGTAAAACTATGTAAATCTTTTTTGTTTGTCAGGATCTGTAGCTCAGGCTAGCCTGAACTCCCTGAGGATGACTCTGAACTCAAGATCCTTCTGCTTCCACCCCCCATGGGCTTTCTGTGTTATTTATTTAAATTATTTAGCTCTTTAAAAATATTTTTGGCCCATAAAAGAGAAGACATAGGTTCAAATGAGAGGTCAGGTAACCTGTTCCTTTACTTCCAGCACTTGGGAGGCTGAGGCAGGAGGATCTCCAGTTCAAAGTAAGCCTAGGCCATCTAATGACACACACAAGACCCCTGTCTCCTCACTGCAACCACCACCACCAAAGCCCCCAGTGTAAAAAAGATATAACTAACTTCATGGCTGTTCCTGACTCACCAAAGACTCTTTTCTCCTTGAACCAAGAACACTTGGGGGTCTAAGGGCAGAACTGAGCAGAACTATGCTCCAATTGCCAGCCACCAAACTGACTCTTCTTCTAGGAGAGATCACTTTGTGTAGAGCATTCTAGAAAGGCAAAAGCAGACCAGAGCAGCTTTTCACACGGGATGGTTGGCCAGGTAGCCTTAGGCTAGTTCCTCACTCAAATGCCTCAGTTCCCCATCTAGAAGCTGTAAATACTCCCCACTTAGGAGGATGATTGTGAGGAAAGGAAGGAGTGCTTTGCAGCCTAAGGTAAATGTAAGCAGTGGCTGTTAATAATTAATGTGATTACTCTATGAGAAACAGTGACTGCCCTGGAAGGACTAGAGTCCAAAAGCTCTTGCCCTTCTTAATTTCTTGTTTTTCAGCATAGTTTTACTTCCATGTTTATATAGAAAAATATATAATATGACCAACGTGGCTAGCTTTTTTTAAAGTCAATAATAAAAAACAATATCTGGGTGTGGTGGTGCATGCCTCTAATCCCAGCACTCAGGAGGCACTAAAATCAGTTGGGCATTGTGGTACACACCTTTAATCTCAGCAGAACAGGGGCAGGCAGGAAGATCTCGAGTATGAGGCCAGTCTCATCAAGCTCCAGGCCAGACAGGTCATAATGAGACCCTGTCTTTAAAATAAACACAGAAACTTGCCTTTTTTTCATTTTTCATAAAAGTTTTATCTGCATTCAACTGACCAATCAGAGGGAGACATTTCTTAGAGCGCAGCAACATTAAAAAGACACATCAGAATTTCAAGCCACCAAAAAGGTGATCACCGACATCAGAGTTTCCAGCTTCCTCTGCTACCTTAACAAGCATTTCTGAGCGTGAAGGAACTTGGGACACTTTCCAGTATCAGGACCCACACCTACTCCCAGGTGGTCCTCCTGTTGTGTGCCATTCTGCCAATGACAAAGATTTCAAAACTCCAATAATCTTGTTTTAGTGCAGCACTTTTATCTGTACACAATTTGTTACTGAACAAAGAGCCCTTTTTAATTACCTGTGGCAATTAACAGTTATCATTTTCTTATGTCTTATGTATGCCTAATACAGGCTATAAAGGCTACATAATTTTGACCTTTCTTTTAAACACAGATAGGAAAAAGTTCAATGCAATCACACAAGTATTTTTTTCTTAATTTTCATTTTATATGTATCAAAGTTTTGCCTGCATGTATGTCTGTGCACCATGTGTATGTATCTGGTGTCCAAGGAGGCCAGAAGCAGGTGTCAGACTCCTGGAACTTGAGTTCCAGGTATTATGTGCCATCATGTGGGTACTAATAATAAACCTAGGTTCTCCGAAAGACTGTATTCTTAAATCTTCTGTACGTGGGAAGGCTATGCATTAGCTACAGCTGCCTAATATACTCTCACCACAACATTGTTTTCCAATTGAAACTGAAAAGTTACAAAATAATTACAGTGAAATAGGTTAGCAAAATGCCCCAGTGGATGAAGGTATTTGCCACCAAATAAGACAACCTGAGTTTGACTAAGTTTGAGTCCCAGGTCCCTCCCACATGAGAACTGACTCTCATAAGTTGTCCTCTGACCTCCATACATGGCACACACACACACACACCCAAATAAATGAACATATGTGATAATTACAATCAGCAATGAAACAAAAAATAAAGAGTAGTGTTCTTTATATCCACGCATCTGCATTTCAATGTCCTTTTAGTGTTTTTATATTGGTTGATTGCAGTACTAGAAATGGAACCCAGGATCTTATGCATGCCAGACCAAAAGACTACCACTGAGCTACGCACCTACCTCCTAATTTTTATATTTAATTGCAAATTGGCAAATTGTGGCAGTATTCTATCTATACATTTCTAGATGCCTAAAGAATATTTTCTTTTTTTCCTTTTTTTTTTTTTTTTTTGATTTTTGAGACAGGGTTTCTCCGTAGCTTTTTGGTTCCTGTCCTGGAACTAGCTCTTGTAGACCAGGCTGGCCTCGAACTCAGAGATCTGCCTGCCTCTGCCTCCCGAGTGCTGGGATTAAGGGAGTGCACCACCACCACCCAGCCCTGTTGTTGTTTTTCAAGACAAGGTTTCTCTGTAGCTTTGGAACCTGTCCTGGAACTTGCTCTGTAGACCAGGTTGGCCTAGAACTCAGAGAACTGCTTGTCTCTTCTTCCTGTGTGCTGGGATTAAAGGCATGTGCCACCACTGCCTGGCTAAGAATATTTTCAAAAGAAGAAAATCTTGGTTTTATGTCAGTGGTGGAGAACATGCCCAAGAGCAGGTGTTTCTGGGTTTCTCCCCAGCACCAAAAAGACTCACTCAAAAGGTACTTAAATATCTTTTTGTCTCATAAGAAAACAGAGTTAAACCTGCAGAGGTGGTGCGTGCCCTCAATCCCAGTACTCAGGAGGCAGAGGCAGGTGCAACTGAGTTCAAGGCCAGCCTGGTCTACAGAGTGAGTTACAGGACAGCTAGGACTGCTTCATGGATAAACTCTGTCTCGGAAAAAAAACAAAAAGGAAAGAAGGAAGAAAGAAAGGAAGGAGGGAGGGAGGGAGGGAGGGAGGACGAACAAGACAGAGTTAAGCAGGCAATACTTGGCCAAACATTTGTAGCTTCTTTCTGTTAGACTAACTTAATTTTACCTAATTTTGTGATACCTGAATTTGAGTCTGGAACAGAAATGCTCAAACTTCCCAACACTGTCTAGCTGGCTAGACAATTATGCAGAGTAGAAGCAATCTGATAAAATCCTTTCTTTCTAAGAAGGAAAAACCACCTGCCCAAATCACATAGCTAGTAAGTCAAAGGGTCTTAACATTTTTCTAGTTGGTTTGGGTTTTTGGGTGTTTAAAGACAGGATCTCATTTAGTCCAGGCTGATCTTGAACCCATTTAGTTAAGGATTGCCCTGAACATACATAATCCTCCTCCCTCGGCTTCTCAAGCAATGTGATTATAATGTATGCCACTGTGCTTGGCTTTGTCAACATGTTTTTACAGCAAGGGAAGCTTTCTCTCAACGGCTAAATTTCAATCACCAACTCACTACAGTGACCAGAAAGAGGGCATACTCTAAGTCAAGAGAAGGCCCAAGCAAAACAAAGATTAGTGAAGAAACTACAACCAATGCACGTCACAACTGCTGCAGAGTCCATAACACAGTAGCACTCCTTTCATAAGGGAAGGTGAAGAATACAGGCAAGTTGGCTATTCCCAGCAAAAACAAATAATACATTTCTCTAATGATGCTTCATGGCTCAAAGTACCCAGTTTCTATTAATTTCAGAGATGCCCATAAATCAAAGATTAACAGCTACTCATTTATTTTCAAGAATTTTTATAGATAAATTTTGATAAAATGCTGTATCGAAAGCTAAATAGAAATAAACTTTTGGGAAGATGAACACCAATGATTTGTTTGCATTTCTTAATATTAGCAGTTCAAGTACTATTCAGACCATTGCTATGAGAGTCTAGGTCAACAATGACTCAGCTTGAGAAATTCCCTACCACTTTAAAAAGAGGTGTAAGCTGAGTTATACTGCTAATGCAAACTAGAAAGCCTATCTCTACCCCCCCCCCACGTTATAAACTAAAATCCATGTGAATGGCTGAGAAAGTGGCAGTGTTAATTTTCTACTGAAAAAAAAAAAGTATCCACAAGGGTAAGTCTGTTCAGTCTCCTCTAAGCCAGGAAAAGCCCCTTCTCAATTCTGTTTTAGAACAAGACAAGGGCAAGGGGGGGAGGGGGATATCCAAGCTCCAGCCCCAGCTCTTCTAACAGCACGTTCTTTGCTGAATGGAGTCTACAAGAGGACTGGACTTCGGAGAGTATTGTCCAGCCTAGTGGAGAAGCAAGCTCTCCCCAGTACTAATTAATTAGGACAAAGCCCAGACAGAAGGCAGGCCCCTCTCCTGTGTCCAATGTTCTTCTAATACGGCAGAAGCAAGCCTTTCATTTCCCCACCTGCAAACAGATTTTCAAACTAGGTTCCACCAAACTCCAGGACCCAAGAAGATTTTTCTGCTAGATGGCTTCCCTCTTCAGGCAATGAATCTTGGGGTTTATGAAAGACGAAAAATGTAAATAAGTGAAATAAATGATTGATCAAATGTCACACAGACTGGATAAATTATACCAGATGTGATAGTGCATATCTGCAATCCCAGAATTTCAGATACAGACAAAAGGATGACTTGAAATCAACCATCAGCTACATACTCAACTAGAGGCCTGCCTGGGCTATGTGAGATCCTGCCTCAAAAATAAAATAAAATAAAATAAAATAAAAGACCAAAAGCACTGTTTAGTTTGCCAGGTAGGTAGAAAATGACAACATTCCTAGGAGATCACAAGAAGGGTTGCAAGAGGTCTAACACTTCAGGAGATTGCCTCAGACCAAGGATTGAAAAGCAATCTAGTTAAGACTGCCCACCTCCAGCTATGAGGACCTGATCTGCTCTATCATCTCTGGAAGACTGACCACATAGATACAGTCATGAGGCTATGGCTCTCCATTAGCTGTGTAACCTGCACCCTTCCCAGACTGTCCTTTTCCAAGTCACTGTTCGAGCCAGATACCTACACCTATCCATCTGGTATGAAGAGAAATGAGTTTCTGACTTATCCTGAGACATCTTTGGTGCAATTAAATAAGGAGGTAATGGGCAAGGGAGAAAAGACATAAGTACAAAGAAAGGTTAGTTTTAAAGATAGGGGGAGAGGCTAAGAAAGGCTAGTTCTAAAAATTTAGACAGGGTTGAGAACCCTTGAAGACATGCTAGTACATTGAAAAAAGTCGTCTGCTGCTGTCTCTTGCTTCACACTCCACCCCAACTGGCATAGGAACTGTTCCAAAAGGCCAAAGTTACCACCTCACATTTCTGTAGCACCCAATTCCATCACGAAAGCAAACATCAATTCCGGGATTGGAGTCTCCACTACCATGAGAGAAATCTGACTGTCTTTGGAACATTAGTCCCAGTTGAGGAGAAAGACCAGCTCTTCATTCTTTCTGTCTCTCCTCTTCCTATTACGTGAACTCCAGCTTTAAGCATGTAGAATGTTTTAGGCTGACAGTGTTAGGAAACACACACTGTAGCTGCACATACAGTTGTTCCTATTCTTAATTGTGTCACCGTCACATTAGGAATGAAAAGACAACTAAATGTTTGTACTGACATAGAGAATACAAACTCTAAAATAAATTCAGGAGATTGTGACACAAGGCCAAAGACACACCACTGGAAACAGACCAAAGTGCTACACAGCATCAAAATCCCCACTCTCCTTGTCAGAGTTTAAAGTCCTGTAGCTCATTTAGGGGCAGAACATGATACTGACTTCCGACCGTAGTACACAACTGAGAAGAAAAAGACCCAGACCCAGAAAACTTACAGTTCTAAAAAGGTAGAAGAGCCACACAGATCTACTGTTCAGCCCCCTACATGTTCTTGTACACAAATGCCCCAACACTGGATGAGTCAATAGTCTAATTCTGTAGATGACAGTGAAGGTTTTTTATTTCAAATGGGTTCACACAGAACTATTTCTAAGCAGGTGCTGAAATAAACAGTCTGATCATAGCTCAGTTAAGAAAGACCTTCCAGTAAATGTGCCTTCACAGCTGGATAGCTGTTTTAATACGCAACTGCCCTGGGCCACAGGGAGGTTAAAAAACAAAAACAAAAACCCAAAAACAATAAAAACAGGCTTTTGACTTAGATTTACTTAAGAAATAAAATAAATAAACCTACAAAAGGTCCTCCCTCCCAAGTTAAAAAAGATTGTGGTCAAATGGCTCTTTATTGAAAGAATGAATTTTCTAAAACCATCACAAAATCATTGAGGAACTTGAGGAACACAGGGTAGGAAAGGCACAGCTCACAGACATCAACCCCAAATCTACTTACATCAGCCAGTTTTTGCAGCCCTCTCCAACGCTACCCATCCAGTTCCCTCATATCTGGGGGGGATGTCAGAACTCACCCTCTGGCTCCTGCTCCTGGTTCCTCAAGAGCCCAGTAGCCCAGCATGGATCTGCCCAGGAGTACTGGGCTCCTGTGGCTGGGAGTGCCTGCTGGCAACACCAGAAGGCAGAAATCTGAAGACACTTAGCACTTTCTCTCAACAACAACAACCACCACAAAGTGCTTTCCATACCCAGACCCCCCCCCCATTTTGAAGACCAGGAAGCTGGAGTCTTCTAGGGGGCAGAGGTGAAAAAGGAAAAAGAAACCCACTGGGTCTAGGCACACCCTCAAGGTCAAGGCATTAACCAAAGGCCAGGAGGGAAGACAAGAAGGCTGCTTCGAAGCCCAGAGCAGTAAACACCAAGTGTGGCCACAACACCCCCTGGGACCTGCAGAATTTGAGAACTGGCATTTCCCTAGCCTGGAGTAAAAACAAGATTATGACTTTTCAGCTGGGGGGGGGGGGAGCTCGGACGACAAAGAAGCATACTCCTGAATACTCCTCAGGGGTGCTGGTGTGGAGGTGGAAGAGGGTTGAAAGTACAACTGAGAGTCTACAACTGCTCAAACAGGCAAGGAGAAAAGTGAGAAGAATAAAGAGTCATAAGCAGCTGTAGTCCTCTTTCCCAAGGACACAAAGGTCTGAGGACTAGAGAGGGAGCAAAGAAAGCACAGAGGGGAAAAATGGGCAATGGCTGAGTACTACCCACCATCACTAACCTTGGTATGAATCAGAGAAATGGGGAGATAGATGCCCCCAAGCTGCAGAGTTGCAATCCTATCTACCCCTACCTCTTACAGCAGATCTCAGGAGAACTTTGGGAATAAAACTGGAAACACTCAGGGCTCCACACAGAATCTGCAATTCTTTGGACCAGTGCCTGGAGAACCTGGTGTCAGCCAACCCTGGCAAATGCTGAGAGAAGCATAACAGGTAGAGACAGACCTAAAAGGGGATATCCTCAATGGGGAACCTGTTGGCAATGGGTAAGAAGCCCCAAGAAGCAGGAGTGATAATCAGTGTTAGAAAAGATAGAGCATGAGGATAAAAGGCAGAAAGACACGAGGGAGGAAGGCGAGAAGCCAAAGAGGAAAGGAACGGGAAAGAGACATCAAGAGAAAATGAGCATCTGTGCAAGAACTTGAAGGCTCCAAGAAAGTAGAGACAAATAATAAGAAAGGAATGATTAATACCTTCAGGTTAGAACTAAGGAAATGAGGGCTTAAAAGGAGGTAAGAGGCAAAGCAAAATAGGGACAGCAAATGGAGAAAAAGAAAAGTGCTGAACGGGGGTGGGGTGGGGCTTAGAATTGAAAGGGACCAAAGGTGGGACACAAGAGATCAGTGTTAAAAGATTGATCACTTTGACAGGGACAGCAACGGTAAAATTAAAAATGGGTCAAAATATGCAAATGGACAGCTCCAAAAGGAAGCTGTGGGGAGGGGGCACCTACTAAACAGAAAGAGGGGGAAAGCCAGTGGAAAAAAGGTAAGCCAAGGAAATGCAGAATGGGAAGTGTTAAGGGTCAGAGTCATCTGAGGTACAGAGGCACAGCAGTAGCAAGAAGATGCGGCAGCAAGTCCTAGATGGAGAGTAACTTACTAGAGACAACAGGCTAAGGGGGGAGAGGGATGAATGGAGCAGAGCAGAGGAGCACTGAAATAAAGGTAAGAAAGAGGGGAAACACAAAACAGAGGAGCAGAGGCAAGGCACAACTAAGATGGAGTTAGGGTTAGGGCAGAGGTCTGCTAAAGGGAATGGCAGAAATGAGACACCCTGAGGGACAGGAAAGGGGGAAAAAAGAAGAGGCTGAATGCCAGGCGCTGCAGGAGAGTGCATGCAAGGCAAGGGGCAGAATTGGCAGGTAGAAGGATCTGGAAAAGTAGAGAGGGTCTGAAAGGCAAACGGGGGGGGGGGGGGAGCACTGAGAAGGGAAGGAAGGAAGCAAGCAAGCACCGAGTATTTGAGTCCGAGAAAGGCTGAAGAAGCCTAGGGGCATCCCAAGGAAGCACAGCAGAGCAGGTTCCGTGCTACAACCAGGGCAGAAATGTGGGGCAGTTGGGCCCAAGTGAGAGGAGGAATTATGTCCAAAGAAAAGACCAGAGGGCAGCAGTGCCTTCACCAACAGAGGTCTAGCATGGGTCTCCACGGAGGTGGAACCACGGGTTCTAAAGGGACAGCTCCTGGGGATGGAAGAGGTTCTAAGTCAAGAATAATAACAGCAGACAGGCCAAAGGAGGAGGACGGTGACCTCACCCCAAAAGTGATGCTAATAGAAAACAGATAAGGTAGGGGGACACGGATGTCCAAAGTGGGCGCCAGAAGGGAGACAGAGGGTCAGTGAGGAGGTAGATCGTACCAGGAGCACAGCCCACTCCAGGAGGCAGCGAAGGGTATGACTGGGGAGTGGGGGGGGGGAGGAAGTGGGAAAGGAGACGGCTCAGAATTGGGAATCGGATGTCTCGAGTGGAGGCTGAGAGACACCGAGATCCCCCATCGGGTCGTGGTGGGGCGTGTGGAGGCAGACGCCGGGATTGCAGGGCTGCGGGGACAGTGGCGAATAGGAAGGGCAATGCGAGTCGCGCGGGCCGGGCCCGGGCATGCAGCGGCCAGGACGCGGGGACCGCGGGGCGCTGGGGGGGCGCTCCCTCCCCTCCCCCTCCGGCTCCTCCATTGTTCGCGGGCTCCGGGCCCCGCGGTCCCCGCCTTTCCCCCCACCCTTGGATCCCGCAGCGGGGCGGCGCCCGTCGCCTCGCCCGTCCCCACATTCCCCTCCGCCAGCTCCGCGGCACTTACCAGCCTCGGGGGCGCCCTCAGCGCGGCCCCGGCCTCCGCGATCCCGGCCGCAGCGACGGCGGGCCCGGCGCCATGTTCCCCTGGCGACTCGTTCCTGAGGCGGCTGTAGCGGCAGCGGCGGCTCCGGCGGCGGGGGGCCGGGCGGACCCTCCCTCGCGGGCTCCCTCCTCCGCCTCCTCCTCCTCCCGCCGCGCCGCGGCTCTCCCTCGGGGCGGGGGGCGGGGAGGGGAAGGGGGAGGGGCGGGAACTAGGGGGAGGGCTGACCAGCCTCGCTCGCTCCCTCCTCCCTCCCGCGCAATGGCGACGGCGGCGGCTGCGGCGCTGCGACACCTCCTTCCTGCGGCCGCCGCGGCCGTGCGCGCGCCTTAAGACCCTCTCGCTAGTGCGCGTGCGTGTCTGAGGTACCAGTGGCGTTGGGGCAGGGGCTGGACGGTGGGTAACGGCCCGACAGGGACACGCACGCCGCGCACGGTAGCCCGGGAAGACAAGCACGCGCGGGCACGAAGGGCGCCGAGTGCGCGTGCGCGCCCGAGGAAAACGCCGCTTTGCCCAGCAGCTGCGGCGCCAGAGTCACAGCGCGAGGACAACCGCGAACCGGCTCAGTAGGGCGCGGGGTGGGCTTCGTGCGCGTGCGCAGAGACGGCTGCAGCCTGCCAAGCAACCAAAGGGAGGGCCCGCGAGGGGCGCGCACGGCGTTGCGCGCTCCAGGCCGCAGATGCCCGCCACCCCTCCCCACACACGCCACCCCACGCCGGCTTCTGGAGAAAGCCAGCTCTGAGAGGCATGGCCCGGCTCCTGAGGGCGGGTACCTAGGGCTCTGTCCCGCTCGCGCGGGACCTCAGCAGCCAATGGGTGGCAGGAGGAGGTGGGTTCGCCTCGTCAAGCCGCAGCCTCGGGATAACGGAGGTGGGGGTACGGGGGACGGGGTGAACGTAACGTGGGGTGGCGAGGCGGGGCTGTAAAGGAGGGAGCGTACCCAGCGAGGGAGCAGATTGGGCGGGGGAAGGGGGCGTGGTCCGCTGCAGCCCAATCTGGGCCTCGCAGTTGGTCGGCCCGGAAGAGTGGGCGGGGACAGAGGGCACGTGCTCTTTCCCGGGCGCTGAAGAAAAACCTGTGGGCCTGGCGCGTTGATACAGGTTGCTGGTGATTTCACCCAGCGCTTGGTCCCGGGCAGAGGGAGGACAGGCCCTGCATTGCAGCCCTAGCCTCCAGGTCGCATCGAGCAAATGACAACAAACCACATATTATTTTGGGTGCTTTCTGGGATGAAGTGCTGATGTGAGAGGACCCCCCCACCCCACCTCTTCCTCTGGGGGGGGTCCTCCAGAAGAATGGATTGTGAAAGACAGGCTTTCCCTGCGCCCAAACGGTGTGTGGAATGCATGAAGAACACGTGTTTCCGATTCAACACTGTGCTTCTTTCCAGTGTTTCACCTGTAAAGTCGAATAATAGTACCCAACTCAAAGGGTCGCTGGGAGAGTCGAATGAGGTGTTATGGTCCCCAAGGCCATGATTCCCAGGAGGATGCTCCAATCACTAGAACCCTGTAAAATGTAGGGGATTTCCCCCATACATTAACATCTATAATAGCTGATGAGTTGCTCTCAGCAAGGGATTAACAGCAAAAATAAAACGACTATGAATATATTGTGTTGTAACGAGAGCAATGTGAAGATGATCTCTTTGGAGTCAAGGCAGGTATTTAATATCTCCCTCTTGGCCATGGATAACTGAAACATCAAAAAGCAACATGGGAGTTAGAGGAGGACTACAGTGTCTAAATGTGGGGGGGGGGTGGCGTAGGGGAAATGGCTTCCACATATTAAGTACTCAGTAAGCATTGTTAAAATTACATGAAGCCTTTCATTACAGTTTTCAAGTTAGAAGGGCGGGTTCTGGTGGTGTGGGCTGAAGAGATCAGCAGTAAAGAATGGGTCCTTCTCTTGCAGACAGACCCAAGTTCAGTTCCCAGCACCCACATCAGGCAGTTCACTACCACATGCAACTTCCGCTCTAGAGGAAGCCGAGGCTGTGGCCTCCGGGGCCTCACACAGACACATAATAAAAAATAAAATATCCGGGGCTGGAGAGATGGCTCAGTGGTTAAGAACATTGCCTGCTCTTCCAGGGGTTCTGAGTTCAATTCCCAGCAACCACATGGTGGCTCACAACCATCTGTAATGAGATCTGGTGCCCTCTTCTGGCCTGAAGACATGCACACAGACAGAATATTGTATACATAATAAATAAATACATAAATAAATAAATAAATAAATAAATAAATAAAATATTTAAAAATAAAATATCCTTACCTGGGGCTGAGGATAGAACTTGTTTGTAGAATGCTTGCTTGCATACACAAGGTCCTGGTTTTCATCCTCACCACAGAATATATCAAAGTAAGTAAAAATAAAGATAATTTTCATTGAAATTGTTCTCACTAGGAATCCGTGGTTGCCCTGGAATTTACTATGTAGCTCAGACTGGAATTGAGTATGTGGCATCCTCTGCCTCCTGAGTGTTGGAAAAGAGTGATGTTGGTACAGCACAAGGGAACACAAGAAAAAAAACATCAAGACAATTTATTATCATCATCATCATCATTAATTTTGCAAAAACAGTGCTTGCAGGGAGGTGTAAAGCTGGGTCAGAGATTAAGACCACGTCACAACTGCCTGAAACTCTAGTTCCAGGGAAACTGGTGCCCCCTTCTGACCTCTCCAGGAACAGCAGAGACACAAGCAAAACATCCATGCAATTAAACACAAATTTCTACAATTTGTGTGTGCGTGCATGCATGCGCTTGTGACAAAACCCAAAGCCAGTTCTTGAGCACACAGAGCTTTGGCTTTTTATTTCTGATGGAAGTGACTTTGTCTTATCCCATTTATGGGAACTCAACTCAATCTGACATGATTGACTAATCAACTGGGGAAAGGGGAAAGTTCAGGAGATATGGGCCCTTGTTGGCCTAACTACCCTGGATAGGATAGAGAAACAAATCCTATTTCTCACATGAGTGTATGCACACCACAACAGAGTTCAGAAAACTAACACCCTTCCAGGGCTGGAGAAATGGCACAGTGGCTAAGAGTACTGGATGCTCTTCCAGAGAACCTGAGTTCGAGTCCCAGCACCCACATGGTGACTCACAATGTCAGTACAGTTCCAGGGGCTCTGATACCCTCTTCTAGCCTCCACTAGCTCCAAGTGTGAATGTGGTGCACAGATATACATGCAGGCAAACCACCCACTCACATACAATAATCCTTCCAAACCCTCTCAGTCTTGGGAAACATGTGAACAGACAATGTCTCACTCGCAACTTGTGTTTTTTCTTGTTGGAGTTTGTCACCTTTTCTTCAAGTCTCAAGTTGAAGTCACTTCCTCAGAGTGGCCTAACAGATGTGGTCTGATCCTGGTCTTTAATAAAATGTGTATGCTGGCAAAGGATGCAGTTCAGCTGCTAGAGGGCCTGCCTAGCATGTTCTGGGTTCAGTCACCAGCATCACATAACCCGGTGTGATGGCACACGCCTGAAATACAGGCAAGGGCATCAGAAGTTCAAGGTCAACCATAGCTACACTGTGAGTTCCAGACCAGTACAGGCTACATGAGACCAGTGTGTGTGTGTGTGTGTAGTTAATTGAATGTTAAACAAAAGGGATAGTTAACATTCAATCTCGTGGTAGTCAAAAAGATGAAGTCCTTGTCTGCTCACTCCTACTTTCAGATGTCCCTCAGGCTGGGTCAGGTGGCCCCTCTAGGATCCTAAAGTCCCTGGACCACCCTGAGTCATTCCTGTCTCTTAATTCTTTCCTGTCGCATAAGAGCAGGCCTAGTGCTCCCACAATCGCCATCAATGTCTCTAAAAGGTCTAAGCAAAAGGAAGGGGCTCAGAAAGTGCTTTGTTGTTGTTGTTGGGTGAAGTACCTTAAGGGAGGGCCTTCCCAGCTCTGTAATTCTTTCCAGTGCTTAAGAAGGAGCTGAGTAAGCCAACGACAGGAAACAGGCTTCCCTGGGGGCAGCCACCCCCGCGAACCCAGCTCCCCCTCCTCTCCAGGATAAACAAACAGCCGACTAAACAATTAGCTGACAGAGAGAAGAGCGCGCCGCCGCTGCCGGCTTGGATCTCTCTCAAGATTTCCCAAGCATGGCCCTGCAGGCCCAAATAGCTGGAGGTCACAGTAACTAGAGTGCTAGGGACCATCGTTCAGGGCTTCAGATCTGGACGTGTATCGCAGAGATGGCTAGGCAAAAGAAAGGAAGGAAGAAAGAAAAAAAAAAAAAACACAAAAGTTTTCACACAAATTAGGGACGCTGGGACATAGTCTTCATTCCGGAGAATTAAAGAGAGGGTAACGACCAGGGTCGAGCATGAGCTAGAAGTCGATGATCCTACAGCGCCGCCTTCCAGAAGAGCAAGGAAAGTCACAGCTTGCTGAAGCTACCGGAGAATACAGCAAAGGATGGAATCTTCTGCCATTGGCCAGAAAGGCAGCCAATCACGAGAGAGGAACGAGAAGCGGTGATGCTGGCTTTCGACTGAGAATCCTAGAGCGCCAGGAACCAGTCAAGACATCCAGTGTATAGTGCACCAGATGTTTGATGGAAGGTTGCACGACAACCCTTTTTTATAAATTTGTAAGATTAGTCGGGCATGGCATAATCCCAGCATTAAGAGGAAGAGACCGAAGGATTGGAAAAGTTGAGGCCAGATTGTTCTGTGAAGTGAGTTACAGGCTAGCCTGGGCTACTCAAAGGCAGCATGGGAAACAGCGAAACCCTGCCTCGGAAAGCAAGAGCGAGGAGAAGGTGGGAGACGCAATAAATTTAAATGTAAATAATGTAATTTTGAGTAAGGCATAGTTCACACATTGATTGTTTTAAGGCTGTTTGCTTTTTGGTGCTGGAGTGGTAGAGGCAAGCTCTCTCCCACTGGGCTACATCTTCAGTCTTTTAACTTTTATTTTGAGTCAGGATCTCACAAAGCTGTCCAAGAGACTCAGTCCCTAGTCCTTTCAGGTTTGAATTTTTAATCTTTCTGCCTCAGCGTCTGTAGACACTGGCGATAACAGGTGTCTGCCATCAAGTTGACTTTTGTTTGAGACAGGGTATTCTGTAGCAAAGACTACCTCAGATTTGCTATGTAGCCAGCACTGGCCTTGAACTTCTTTTTCTTAAAAAAAAATATTTATTTATTATGTTTACAATATTCTGTCTGTGTGTATGTCTGCACGCCAGAAGAGGGCACCAGACTCCATTACAGATGGTTGTGAGCCACCATGTGGTCACTGGGAATTGAACTCAGGACCTTTGGAAGAACAGGCAATGCTCTTAACCTCTGAGCCATCTCTCCAGCCCTGGCCTTGAACTTCTGATCCTCCTCCCTTTCCCTCTCAACAACCTGCCTATAAATAAAAAGAGCACTTTCTTGTGACCAGCCTATACATCCAGGAACTGTGTTAGATCATCTCTCAGATGCCTCTAAGAACACCTCCTTCCTCTTCCTCCTCTCCATAACCAATGGAAACTGCTGTATTAGTCATGACTTTTACTACTGTAGATTCCTTTTGCCTATTTTAGTGCTCTCTTAAGGTTTTGTTGCTGTGAAGAGACACCATGGCCATGGCAACTCTTATAAAAGTAAACCTCCTCCTCCTTCCTTTTTTTGTTTTTTGCTTTTCAAGAAGGGGTTTCTATGTAGTCTTGGTCGTCCTGGAACCCACTCTGTAGATCAGGCTGGCCTCAGAGATCCACTTGCTTCTGCCTCCCAAGTTCAGGAAATAAAGGCATGTGCCACCTCCATCCAGCATGAAGGAAAACGGTTCATTGGGCTGCACAGAGGTTTAGTCCACTGTCGTGACTGGAAGCATGGTGACATGGAGGCAGCTGAGAGTTCTACATCTGGATCTGAAGGCAGCAGGAAGAGGGAGCAACACTGGGCCTTAGCTTGAGCTTCTGAAACCTTAAAGCCCAGGCCACACCTCCAAATAGTGCCATTCCCTATGGGTTTATGGGAGCCATTTTCATTCAAACCACCACAGTGTTGCATACAAATGGACTCCCCCTGTAAGTACTTTTAGGGATAGCTCTGTTGTATAACTGTTTCCTCAGAGATTGAATGAAACATCGGGTCCTGAAGGCAAGCTCCTTAAGTGGGAAAGTGTAACATGAGGGCCAGCTTGTTAGGGTTTCTGTCCCACTGGGTACTCCACAGCCAGGAAGTACCAAAGAAAATCACACAGAGATCTCCATAAGTTATAAAACTGATTGGCCCATTAGCTCAGGCTTCTTGTTAACCCTTATAGCTTATATTAACCCATTGTTCTTATCTACGTTAGCCACATGGCTCAGTACCTTTCTCAGCCAGCAGATTACATCTTGCTTCTTCCATGGTCTGGGCAGGACTGCAGAGGGAGCTTCCTGCGTCCCAGAATACTCCTGTTCTCATCACCCCGCCTCTCCTTCCTGTCTGGTTGACCTACCTATACTTCCTGCCTGGCCAATCAGCGTTTATTTAAAACATGATTGACAAAATACAGACAATTCTCCCACACCAGGAAAGTGAACAACTCAAAATTGCTTCAGGAAGTCCCTGAAACTGGCCAGATTCACTAGGTTCTTCCCTCCCAAAGCAAGCATGCTGCAGAGGAAAGGAGACTCAGAGAGAGACCAGCAGTCTGGAAGAAGATGAGATGCCTGGAAGATGTTTAGATTGACTTCATCAACCTGTCTAGCTACCTGCAGGCTGTGTGGTGTGTTGGGGTTTCTAGCTTTGTGAGCTGTCACCCTTCTGTTCCTGTAAGTACCCCTCACCTAGATTCCTGTGAGTAACCCCAGTAAAATCCATGGTTCACCAAGTTGGACTTCAGTGGTATCTGTACTTTGATTTCTTGTGGGATCCCTATCTGGGGTAGGTAAATGTGTGTGTTATGCCTCCCCAGGAAAAGTATGTGACACAGCTCAGTCTTCTGAGTCCTAGGGTTTGTGAGGTCCAGACTGGCCACTGTGAGTCAGGGTAAAACATTAGTTCTCATAGGCATACTGCCAGATGCTACTGACGAGTGTAACAGCTGGGCTGGTGAGATGCTTTACTGTATAAGAGCACTGGCTGCTCTTCCAGAGGTTCTGAGTTCAATTCCCAGCAACCACATGGTGGCTCACAACCATCTTTAGTGGGATCTGATGCCCTCTTCTGGCATAAAGTTGTACATGCAGATAGAGAGCTCATATACATAAATAATTAAATCTTTAAAAAGAAGTTGTTCACCAACCTCCATACCCATGCTATATGTTCACATTCACAGGCCATGCACACACACCCATACAAACTAATAATAAATATTAAAAAAAAATTAAAAAGAGTGTAACAGCTGGTCTTTGCTGGATGTGTAAGTAAAAGCTTGCAATCCCAGCACTCAGGAGATTGAGACAAGTACCAAGAGATTCTGCAGGCCAGGGGTTGGAGAGATGTCTCAGCAGTTTTGGAGCACTTCCTGCCCTTGGCAGAGGAGCTGAGTTCAATCCCGGGCACTCTCACAAGCATCAAGCACCCCTTCCTCCAATTTCAGGGGATACACTGCCTCTTCTAGCCAGGCAGGCATCTGGCGCACATATATACACAAAGACAAAACACTAATGCATTTAGAAATTCATTGAAAGGAGAGAAATCCATGTCAGCAATTCTATCCAATAAGATATTATTACGGAAAAAAAAAAGAACAAGCTGTGTGGTGGTGGTGCACACCTTTTATCGCAGCAGGTAGGAGCCAGAGGCAGGTGGATCTCTGTGATTTCAAGGCCAGCCTGGACTACAGAGAGTTCCAGGACAGGCAGAACTATTACACAGAGAAACCCTGTTTCAAAAAAAAAGAAAAGAAAAGAAAGAAAGAAAAAAAAAGAAATGAATGAATGTTGGCTCAAAGGGTGGGTTTTTAGTTTCTGTAAAGTGGGTTTTCCATCTGTTTTTTTTCTTTCTTTCTTCCTTTCTTTCTTTTTTTTTTTTTTTTTTTTTTTTTTTTGAGACAGGGTTTCTCTGTGGTTTTGGAACCTGTCCTGGAACTAGCTCTTGTAGACCAGGCTGGTCTCAAACTCACAGAAATCTGCCTGCCTCTGCCTCCCAAGTGCTGGGATTAAAGGCGTGCGCCACCACCGCCAGGCCAACTGATTTCTTTCAAATTAAGTAAGTGCACATCAGTTCTTGGCTTCCACCTTGTTGAGGGGAATTCCAGAATTGAACTATAGTCCCTGGGCTTGTGTGGCTATAGCACTTTTACTAGGTGAGCTGTCTCACCTGCTCCATGTATTGTTTTGTTTTAAGGCTCAGAGAAGTGTATAAGATAAAAAGCCAAGGAAGCACTGGAAGTCTCTCCACAGCTGAGGATGACCTTGAACTCCTGATTCTTTCGCCCCCATCTCCCTAGGGGGTTGTAAGTGTGTGTCACCACGCTCAGCTTTAATTAATGCACAGTTACAAAGTCATTTAAAGCTGGCAGTGATGGTGCACACCTTTAATCCCAGCACTTGGGAGGCAGAAGCAGGAGGATATCTATCTGTACGTTTGAGGCCAACCTGGTCTACAGAATGAGTTCCAAGAAAGCCAGGGCTGTTACACAGAGAAAAACTGTCTTGAAAAATCAAAACAGAAAAAAAATGATAAAACAAAAACAAAGTCATTTAAAAATTTTAGGGCTGGGAAACCTAACTTTCTTGGTAGACTGCTCACCTAGCATGCCTGAAATCATGGACCTCACCAATAATCTTGGCATTTGGGAAGTACAGGCAAGAGTGTCAAAAGTTCAAAGTCATGCTTGACTACATACCGAGTTCTGGTCAGCATGGGATACATAAGACCCTGTCAAGAAAAGAGGTGAGGGGGCTGGAGAGATGGCTTAGAGGTTAAGAGCATTGCCTGCTCTTCCAAAGGTCCTGAGTTCAATTCCCAGCAACCACATGGTGGCTCACAACCATCTGTAATGAAGTCTGGTGCCCTCTTCTGGGCTGCAGGCATACACACAGACAGAATATTGTATACATAATAAATAAATAAATATTAAAAAAAGAAAAAGAAAAGAGGTGAGGGGAGAAGAGAAGGAAAGGAGGGATGGGAGGGAATTTCAGTTGTTCCATTATTTCCCAAACACTTAGTATTAGCCATTCATTCCTTTTATTTTTATTTTATGTATATGGGTATTTTCCCTGCATATATGTCTGTGCACCCATGCGTCTGTCTGCTGTGGGGGGGGCGGGAATGAATCAGGCCCCCTAGAACTGGAGTTAACAGACAATTCTGAGCAGCCTCAGGGGTGCTTGGAATTGAACCTTGAGTTCTGGAAGAGCAGCTAGTGTTCTCAACCACTGAGCCATTTCTCCAGTCCCAACAGTCAGCCTTAGTAGGGTGGTATGGTGGTGCAAGCCTTTAATCCTGCTGAGGCAGGCTGGTCTCATTCCAGGACAGCCAGGGCTACAAAGAGAAACTGTCTCAAAAAAAAAAAAAAGGCCATTTTAAGTGTTTTGTTACCTTGTTTCTTTTTTTTTTTTTTTGAGACAAGACAAGGTCTCTTTCAGGTCTGAAACTCACCCAGTAGAAAGACTAGACTGGCTGGCCAGTGAGCCTGTGACAGCTAATCTTGGTTGTTAACCTCAATTGAGCAATGTCTTCTATCAGATTGACCTGAGGTGATGTCTGCAGGGCATTATCTTGATTGCTAATAGGTGTGGGAGGGCCAGCCACCACGCACCCTGGGGGTGAATAGGGTGGAAGTGGGGTAGGGATAGGGGTGGGCAGGAGAATTAGTCTGTACCAGAAAACAAAAGGACTAGGAATCTGGAAGCAAGCCAGTACACCAGCAGTCAAGGGTCTCTGTTTCAGTTCCTCTGTCCAGATTCCAGTCTTGAGTTCCTTCTTGGCCTCTTTTTAACAGTGGGCTGTGACCTGTAAGCTAAATTAAGGCTTTCCTCCCCAACTTACTTTTGGCCATTGTTTTTTTTTTTCTGTTTTGTTTGTTTGTTTTTAATCACAGCAACAGAAGCCAAGTAGGATAGAAAACCCTATGGAGGATAGGCATTGCGGTGAAAGACCTCACCATGTGGTGTTTATGCCTTAGAATGTTTTGCTGGAGGAAGGATTTTTCAAGCTCTAGGCTCGAAAAGCCACAAAGTGTTCAGAGCTTGTTGAGCTGTTGTGGGAACTAGGAAGATAATGCTGGGAGTGATAGTGGCCTGACTTGTAAGGTTGCAGTGTGTGTGTGTGTGTGTGTGTGTGTGTGTGTGTGTGTCTCATTGTCAGGGCCATTTGTGTGATTTATTTAAATTAAGAATATGTTAAATAAGGAAATAAATAATTGGTGGAATTAGGGCTGGCCAGGTGGTGGCGCCTTTGGTGGCACACATCTTTAATTCTGGCAGTCAGAGGCAAGCAAATCTCCAAGTTCAAGGCCAGCCAAGCCAGCCAAGGCTACAAACAGAAACCCTGTCTCAAAAAAAAACAAACAAACAAACAAAAAAAAAAAAACGAAACCTGTCTTAAACACGCCCCCTCCCCAAATCTGCGGAATTATTCTTTGATGTTCTTACTGGCTCTGTTGATGAAGAATCAGCTGTGGTTAACAAGGGACCAGCAGCACTAAGGGGAAAATCTGGGAAGGCTGGGAAGTGGTTCCTCAGGGTTAGCACACAGAGGCTGTGGTCCAGAGGGGCCGGGACTGCATCTCAAACAGGAAGCAGGACTTGGTCATGTGTAAGAGTGTCCCGTGTTGTGCTGGTTTTCACGGTATGAAAACTGCAGGTAAAGGAGTCATGGAAAAACTTATGTAGAGGGATTGGGTCCACACTTGGAATGATGGGATCTGCCAAGGATAATGGGACAGCTTTTTTCCTTTTAAAAATAAAATAAAAATTTTATGTGGGGGCTGGAGAGATGGCTCAGAGGTTAAGAGCATTGCCTGCTCTTTCAAAGGTCCTGAGTTCAATTCCCTGCAACCACATGGTGGCTCACAACCATCTGTAATGAGGTCTGGTGCCCTCTTCTGGCCTGCAGACATACAGACAGACAGAATATTGTATACATAATAAATAAATAAATATTTTTAAAATTTTTTTTTGTGTGTGTTTATGCATACATATGCACATGAGTGCAGGTGCCTGCAGAGGTCAGAAGAGGCTATGAGAACCCGTGAACCTAGCATTACAAACACCTATGAGCTGCTCTACCAGATTTCTGGGAACTAAGGTCTGGTCCTCTGGAAGAGCAACAGTCCCCTTAACCACTGAACCTCCACCACCACCATTTTTTCTTTCCTTTTTATGTTTTTGTTTTTGTTTTGTTTTGAGACTGGGTGTCTGTAGCACACAGTGGCCTTGAACTCACAAGGAGTCAGAGTTAGACTCCTAAGTTACAGGACTTACAGGCATGAGCCATCCCAACTGGAAGTAATGGGATTCATGTTAGAATTTTTATACACAAACTGTACTAAACAGCCCCACTTCCCCTCCCCACCCCATCCCATCTTTATTGCGCCATTTGAATAGCCTCTTCCATGATGTGCTTGTCCAAACCTATTGTCTGTCTCCTTACTTTACCTCGTTGCTATGATGCTAAGGATGCTATGGTGCAATTGCTGGGGCACTGCAAATATGACGTCAGTACTGTAGTATTGATGGACTTTTGCCACTTTTTTTTCCTGTGGTGCATACCTATGACAGGGCATGCATGTGGAGGCTTTGCATGAGGACAGCTTTGTTAAGTCCATCCTCTCTTTCCACTGATTATGAGTCCTGGGGATCGAACGCAGGTCATCAGACTTGACAGGAAGAGCCTTTTCCTGATGAGCCATCTCACCAGTGCTGTTTGATGTTTTTTCTTGTTAGTTAGCCTCTTAAATCCATATGTAGCCAAACGTCCTAGTTACTTCTCTATTGCTGTGAAGAGACACCATGACCAAGACAACTTATAAGAGAAAGCATTTAACTGGGAGCTACTTTACAGTTTCAGAGGGCAAATCTATGATTATCATGTTGGGGAAGCAGGGCAACAGACAGGTAGGCATGGTACTGGAGAGCAATAATTGAGTGCTTATGTTTGAGACAGAGATAACTGGGAATGACATGGGCTTTGGAAACCTCAAAGCCCACCCCCAGTGACATATTTCCTTCAACAAGAACACACCCAATTCAATAAGGCCACACCTCCTAATCCTTCCCAAAGAGTTGGGGACCAAGCATTCAAACATATGAGAGCCCATGGGAGCCCTTCTCATTCAAACCACTACACCAACAATGAACCTGGACTTGTGATCCTTTTGCCTTTTCCTCCCAAGTTCTGGGATTCCAAAGCTGCATCTCCATACCGTTGGGGATGGAACCATTGGGGCTTCATGCATAAGATGGTATGTGCCTGGCAAGCACTGTGCCATTTTAACCCTCTTTTTGGTGTTGTGTTTCTGGTTTTTCACTGTTGGATGTTGGATCTAGAGTTTCATAAATACTATGAAGCATTCCTTCCACCAGTCACTGTATTGGTCTGTCCTATCCCTTTAAGAGACAAGCCCTGCCCACTCCCTACCCTGTCCTCCAAGGCAAGCGGATCTTCCTTCTGCTTCCAGCCTGAGTTCCTTCCTTTCTGTCTCTCTTTGGGAGAGGTGGCTGATGCTGTGGCTCCTCTCCTCTCCCTCCCACCCCCGTTTCTCTTTCTCTCCCTCTTTGCCTCTCTCTGTAGGAGGATACTGATATTTAATTCCTGGTCTCTTAGCCCCAAAATAATCACACAGAAACTATATTATTTAAATCACTCTTGGCCCATTAGCTCTAATTTCTTATTGGCTAGTGTTTGCATCTTAATTTAACCCATTTCTATTAATCTGTGCACCACCACAAGGTCATGACCTACCAGCAAAGTTTCAGCACATCTGTCTCCAATGGCTCAATGGCTTTTCCCTGACTCTGCCTCCTTTTTCCCAGCATTCCATTTAGTTTACCCCACCCAGCTCTGTTTCCCAGAGGCTCAGCTAAAGGCCCAAAGCAGTTCCTTTATTAACCAATGATATTCACAGCATACAGAATGAAATCCCATTTTCTTTTTAATCCCTTTTCTGTTTAAATAAAAAGGAAGGCTTTATCTTTAACATAGAAAATTACATAAAACATATATCAAGCAAGAATTATAATTACAATATTTATATCTATTTTATCTTTTATCATAACTAAGGAACTGTAACTATAAATTCTTCAACCCCATCAAAGACTCCAGAAGGATACAATATTACCTAAGTAAACAGGAAATGTATTGTAAGCAACTTCCAAAACTCTAGAAAAGACAGAGACATCCCGCCACCTGGGCAGCCACACAAAGTTATTCTGTATTGTTGGGGCATCCATCTTCAGCCTACAGGCCCATAGTATCTGTTAAGTAAAAATAATAAAAAAGGCAGCTCCACCGGCACAAGAAATCCAATTAGGTCAAATCAAACCAAATCAAAATGCCCATTGTTTTACTAAGAATGATGCTCTCGGGTGGCTGAGCACATGATGGAGAGACAGAAAAGCAGGGAGCCCATGCAGACCCAAAAACCATGTGTTTCTCCCCTGGGAGCCCACTTAAATTCCCTGTGGGAGTGGTCCTGACCCCCTACCAAGGGAGGGGCCAGGACCTGGCATGCTGGGATTTGGAGTTCAGACCAATGCAACTCCCAGGCCAGGAGGCTGGGATGGATGCCAGGGTCTATATATAGGCTATGCTCCCAACTTAACAGTATCCAACAGATTTTTCCATGAAGCAGGAAATTTCAAAGACAGTTTCTCCTATATTGGCAATTTGTCAATCACTTTTTTCTGTATGCTACAGAATGTCTAGCCGACTCTTTCATGGAGCAGGAACCCTGAAGGATCATCTCATTTTAGGCAAATTCAGCATTCATTTCTCTGTGGGTCCTGCATATCCAGTTCATCAAGCAGTCCAGGCAAGAGCAGTTTCTTGAAGTAGCTTGGTGCTGCCAGGAACAGATGTGTCTCCCTGTCATGAAAAGTCCTAAATTTTTAAACATTTTAAATGTCATATTCTTTAGTCTTTGAAAGGTTTGGAGAAGGCATATCCACCTGAAATATATCTCTGTAATCTAGAAAATCTAACATGACTACAAGCTTGACTATTTAGGTAATTATCTATTAATATTTCTTTCTTTTTTGTGTGTCAACCATAGAACTATTAATATTTCTTAATTATACACTACATTTCTAAATGAGCTGCACAATCAAAATCAGAAATGCATATACATAATATAACAAAATTGACCTTAAATTTGTATCAATAAGTCAAGATCCATACCAATGCAAATCTCTATAGCATAGCCCCCTTTAAGTGTAAACAAACATTTATAGACAATATTTGGAATATGGGCATAGTTATTCATCAAACTGCTTTCTGCTGTTTATTGGGCAAAGTAATTTTTGAGGATGTTCAAGGCAACCTTTCAGTGGGTCTTGGTCCATCAAACAATATTAGTCTGGAAGCCATCCACAGGTTCTCATGCTCTGTGAAAACAAAAGAAGAACCTCTTTTACAAAGCAACATATCCTTAGACTCAAATTTTGAATTCAAGATACCTTTGAAATAAATATGTTGGCTTAGCTTAGCAGTCCCCAGAATCAAATGTCTCTCTGCAGTCAAAAAATTCAAAGATAACACAATAATATACATAATCCAGACTCTAC